>NC_061493.1:22128173-22276308 GCF_022539355.2 Hippoglossus stenolepis | reverse complement strand
GTAGTTGTTCTTGTCCATAACAGTAGCTGTGTGTTCACGGCTGAATGAACTCACCATGAGAGTCACCTGCTGGTCGTTGTGTTTCGCTCGTTCTATCAGGTTCAGGCTGTTGTAGATCAGGTTCTCCAGGCAGCCCTGGAAGTTCCTCTTGGGGACAAGTGGTTTCTGAGAGTCGAGGCTCAGCGCCGCTCCGACGCTCAGCTGCACGGAGACAAAAAGATAAGAATTAAATATATCTGCAGTGTAAATATCTACAATCTGTTTCCATAGGTGTGTTTCATCCCACCTGTTCCATGTTCCAGTGGCTGAACTCTGCAGGGATCTGAACCCTCTCGCTGTGTTTGTCCACAGTGAGGTTGAGGTGAGCACTTTGCCTTTCCACTGCCACATGATGCCAGTGCTGGTCGTCTAACAGGCTGCCGAGGGAGGCAAGACGCCGGGGCTCGGGAGAGGAAGTCCCACCTGGAGGGGGGGGGGGGTAAAGGGGGATGAATAAAGAGAAAGAACAGATGTCAGTGACTGACAATCAAAGAGGATGGATGGATGGCAGAAGAAGAAGAGGAGGCAGGAGAGAATGAAGCAGTTTATTGAAAACTAATCACACAGTGAGAAATGGAAATTACAGAGACAGACTCAGACGGTTTTAATCAACACATCAGCAGCGTTTAATTTGCAAAGTCTGAACTCGACGTGAATGAAATGAGACCGAAGCTCATTGGGAAACTGGACGGAACAAACCTATTTCACTTTTTATTTATTATTTTTCAGTCTGTTATTCTGGTTATTTGAAATGCAGGTCTCTCATCATTATGTATAACAGCAGGTAAACCTTGTGAAGATGATTCCTCAGTAATGCGTTGAGATCATTTCTTTAAATGTGGTTCATATGTTCACTTGGATTTGAGAATAAAATGATTAGAATCTGGTGTTTAAAGCTAAAAGTGAATCTAAATGATTACATTTTGCCTCGTGAACACAACAGGTCAGAATTGTAAACACAGATGGACGACATGACGAGAAGCCTCCTGGTGGCTGACTGCACAGCAGGTCATAAAACCTACCTTCTCCATGGGATTTATATAATAGTAACAGTAACTTGAGGCGTACACGGTGATTTTAGTTGGTTATATACTTTGTTTGGTTGTTTTCCACTTTTCTATCTGCTGTTATGGGAGCAGACAGTTTGTTGTTTGTTGTCTCCTCATTGTCTGACCCGCGCCTCTGCTTCCTCCTCACAGAGCGACCCGGTGTCGAGGGAGCGACAGCAGAGTAACAGCGGCGACGCGCACCAGCCTCCATGCTGTGTCTAAATATCTCACTTTTTCTCAGGCTCCCACAGAGAGGAGCACGGCTAGGTCACACTCGCTCGTCTCATTAGGAACTCCCGCGTATCTGCATACACTTGCACCGAGAGCTGAAGACAAATATGTGATGAAGCCTAAACTGAAAAAGTGCAGAAGAAACACAGCGAGACATTATGAATGATAGATGAGCGCCGGTCGGTCCAAATATGTGGATCTATTCCCCCAAAGTACTCGGGAGAGAAACTTTGTGTTTGTGCTGAGAGAGAGGGAAGAGGAGAACGAGCTGAATACAGTCAGTCATTAAAAATGTATCAGATATTCTTCAGGGAGAAACAATGTGAGCTCCAGAGAGACAGACGGAGACAGCCAGGAAGATGATGGACAAATGCATCTTTGATATGTCAGCCAAGTTTGTGAGAGGATGTTCAGTGTGTTCAAAAGATAATTTCCTCCTCACACACACACACACAGAGAGAGAGAGAGTTCAGAAGTGGACCTCAGGAAACACGTTGATTATGAAGAGGGATTTGATCACAGCCCGGACGAATGGAAAGAGACGGTGGAATCGATACGAGAGGAGCGACGGCAAGACGTGAAAACACAAAACATCACTTTGCTGACATTGATTAATGGAAGTGATTTTTGTGTTGATGGAGGAGGAAGAGGCGGAGAGGACTCTATGAGTGAGCGTCACGTTGGATGGAGGATTTCATTACTGCTTGACTGGAAAGAGAAAGTAGGAATCGATACGGGCGGTCCGAGGGTAAACAAATAGAAAATCTGATTATTGATATTAATATATAGAACCATCACTGTTTTTCTGTCTCTGACGGTTTCCTCTCTTCTTGGCAGTGAAGTCGTTTTTCAGATCTACCTCCACTACACGTGTCCAGAGTCAGTTAATAAACACACTGTGAAGGGATTTAACAAAAGGTCTTGAGAGTGATTTGTCGCAGTTTTAAATTTTCTTCACTGACGTTTATTCATGAATATATTTCTTCCTAATTTCTGACACATTTCTGAGCTTCATAACTTTGTTTGTGTTTAATTGTCTCAGCACAGCTCAGACTTTGTTGAGACGTCTCTTGTTATTTCGTTATTCTGACAAACACATAAAAAAACAGGATTGTTATGATTACAATTTTTAATTTAATCAAATAAAATCACCTCTTTAGACTTTTCTGTTAAATTTCCACTCTAAGCATCTGTCATCTATGCCTCTGTTATTATTTCACACGTGAATTTATAATGTTTCCATGAGCGTGTTACATTCTCCTCATGTCCTCGACGCAGCATCACCTCATCACATCCCGTCTGCCGCTCTATTATGCCTGCTCTGAATCGGATGATGGAGAGAGTCGCTCACAGGTCTAATCAGAAACCCGGCCGGTGTAACAGTCTGAGCGAGTCGCTCTCCTGAAGCTCGGTGTCCGTCACGTCCTCCGCACCAAGCAGGAGCTCTGGAATGATTCCAAACCTCGGTCACAGAGTGAAGAGCTCGTTGGAAGTTCTGCTTGCCTCACAAGTTTCCTTTTGTGTTTTCACATCACTCGCTTTCTACCACCCTAGTTGGTGTTACCCTGAGTTCAGGCACAAACTGATTACATTACCAGCCTCACTGTCTATTTCGAACTCTTAATAGACTTAAACCCATTTTTGTTTATCGGCGGCGGGGAACATATTCTGCAAATTAAAAAAACGCTCATTTGTAATTTGAAAAATAGTAATTATCTACAGTGGCTATGATTAAAGTGTCTGCTCCATGCAGAGAGGACGAGTGGCTGACCAAACACCGGTGGAGGATTCAGTCAAAGGGGAAAGAGAAAGCTAAAAATACTCAAAGGAGATCTGCAAACACACTGTCAGATGAAGGGAGCAGGATCGGGAGGCAGTGTTACTCATCCACACACACACACCTTCAAGGATGAGGCTGAAATCTAACATCAATGATCAAAGTAAGTGCTCAACTGACACATCACCTTCTTGTTAAACTTCTGGTTTACTTGGTAACAAGTTAATTAGCAGACAGCAACGTGTCCATGTCTATTTTATACTGATGCATCAAACTGAAGGAACAAGATGAAATAAAGACCAGAGTTCTCTTTGCAGACTCGTGTCAAACACACAGTCCAAGAAATATTCAAACCATAACAAAGACAAAGTAGAATCATAAAGTAATATAGGCTTCTCCCTACAGTGACACACTGAATGGAATTATGTTAACTAGTATTAAAGGAGACACATAAAAGAATAAACCTCTCTTCAAACATGGCCTCTTCATCAAATCTATTCACCAGAGTCACGACTTCCGTCGCATTGAGCCGCAGTTTGAAGTCACCGAGGATGTAATTAACCTAAAAGTGATCCGTCTGTCTGCAGCAGAACTACTCAGACGACTTCCATGACATGTTGTGGAAGGATGGGGCCTGACCCAAGGAAGAACCCCTTCAATTACAGAGGGGATCCATATAAACAGGGGGATGGGGGGGGTATTCACTCTCAGTGCCCTAGTTTCGTATTAAATCCTTTTAAATCTCCTCCTTCCTCTGTCTCTGTCCAATCATTATTCTCAAATCACATGATAACGTGTGAGAAGTTTGACCAAATTCAACTTTACATTGAAAAAACGAGAGTTTAGCCTCATTTAGATACTAGTGAATGTAACGTTTAATTTCTAGTGATTCAGTGTTTACTTTCCAGGTCAGTGTTGCAGCTCCGTTACTCAGAGTTGCCTCATATAGAGAACTGGCTCTGCCCTGGGAAGGAGCGGGGGGGTTAGACCTGGATCTGATGGTGTTAGCAGAGCAGAGTCGACCATGTACGAGCTCAGGGTCGACCCACACAGCAGACGACCTCGATTACACAATCTGTAACCTACAAAACTACACACAGGAAGAGACCAAGCAAATGAAGTCCAAAATAGGAGAAAGGGGATGAAGGACACTGGAGTAAAAACAGAGGATCATGGCCAAGAGATATATGAAGTTATATGTCTCTTAAAAGGGTCTGTGTGTCAGGGACGGAGAGATTGTTAAGAGAGGAGACAGGAATATGAAGAAATCTCCTCTTCTGATATGTAAAAAACAAAGGAATGAAAGATCTGAGGAGACAAACCAAGACAAACAACACTAATTAGAACAGAACGGGTGAAGAAGAGAAGAGCAACCAGTCGTGGGGGAACAAAGAGGGGGCGAGAGGAAGAGGAGCAGCTGAAGATGAAAGAGAAGAGGAGGACATGCTTGTTGTTTCCAGTGTCGATCTGTGGGAGCTGCAGCGGCGCAGCTCCTCTCTCCTCACTTCACTTCAATGGATGGTTTTAATTTCCTCCCTCCGAGCGGCAGCCTCGCTCTCTGATGACTGACGCTGTGCTCTTTTACAAGTTGATACAGCCTTTAAGGTGGAAATGTCTCCACATCAGTTCTCACTCGAAGCACAGGGGGCTGAATGTGTTGTATTAAGACAGTTTGTCGACTTAAGGAGACGGTTTCGTGAAGGTGATCCACACAATTACAGTGATACAGACATTCCAGAGGTGTCGCAGTTCTTTTTAAAGGTGAGGCCCATTTTTTAAAGACTGTGTTCAAGGGAATAGCTGACTTGAAACGTCAAAACATCTCTTTAAACTATTTATTTCTTTAAGGAATGCTGTCATTTATTGGTGAGGTGAAGCAATTTTGCGTGAGAAGAGATGGAGGAGAAAGAGAAGGGATAGAGGATGATGGGTAGAAAGTAAGATAGACGAATAGATGATGGAAGATGAAGGATGCTGAGGTGAAGAGAATATTTTTCAGTCCTGGTTTTAACATCCTAAGTGATCCCATCACGAGAAGACGGATATTTCTACAGCAAAGCAGCTGGGTGTTCAAAACTAATGTAGGTCCAGTCAGTTTTAAACATTTTAATGAAGAGTTGATAACAAACTGTCTATTATATCTAACAGTCTTCAGATAACTCAGATTTGTGTGAAACAACATGTTGAGGATCATATTTGAAGTCTTTTCTTAAGAAAACATGTTTTTCCTCTTCTCATTAGTTTGCATATAATCTTGGTACAATATATTTAGGGAGTCTGTTTCTGTGTCTCCTTGAAAAGTTGGTAATGAGAGTTTTCTTCAAGCTGCTCACTTTATATATATGTCAGTATTTTCAGTATCGGCTTTTGTCAGAGTATATAAGTACAGTGTGTATCTGGTGTGTTGTACCTTGTCTGAGCAGCAGCTGCAGTTTTCCTCTCTCTAACTCCAGACTGAGTCCAAGTCCTCCTTCTCCCGACGCCTGCAGCAATGTCCCAGAATTCCTCAGGGTCTTAAACTTCAGAGAGACGACCTCTTTGGATGTGCGCCTCGCTCCGGGACTCCACCTGTACACGAGGCCGCTGCCGCCGTCGAGAGCCACCACATCAGAGGCTGAAGGAAACAGACCAGATCACAGTGACCTTCAGCCAAATTAAAGACCTTCACAGCGTTCCTGGGATAAAACATTCCCCAAAAAAGGGACGGATGCACAGGTAACGTATGAAAATTACACCTCCAGCATAAAACCTGCTCCCCTGCATCCGGACAGAGATGGTTTTGCTCAGTGTGGAGTTGTGGTTGCAGCAGAAGGTGTGGAGGCCTGACTCTTATTCTGTTTATCACCTTTCAACAATAAATGTCACTTTTAGTGTCGGCTGCTTGCCGGGGATTTGGGCTGAGGATACAGGGCTGAGGTGAGCTGAGGTAAACACTGTGTGTGTGTGTGGACTGTGAAGAATGGACTGCTTACACAGAACTGTTTAAAAAAGAGCAGCAGCAGCAGGAGCTCTGGCGTCAATTTCCCTTTTTCGGCCCGAACAGCTAATTTCTGACTGAATGTTTTTTAATGAACTTGGCAAGTCTTTGACTCGCTCTCGTCAAGACTCGCACTCAGGAGCACCAACACTTCGCTCGCACTAATGCTCTTATTGGATTGTACGGCGCATTTCCTGCTGATTACAGAGCATCGGGGCTGAAGCTCCGGAGCGCTGAGTCATGCTCTGTGCGTGTAGAGCTGAGAAACCTCCCTGCTCCACTAATCTAACTCTGTGTCGTTCTAGAATATTATGTTTTATCTCATTATAATTATCCTGAAACAAGACGGGTCTGCGCTGCCGCAATAAAATTCTCTGTACCGTCGTATCACTGTCAGAGAAATATCATCGCATCACTTTGTTTTCAGTCCAGCAGCTCAGACGTTATTAACCTCTCACGGTTTCTGTTGTTTTCTGGAGCGTTTTGACTTCACTGATATGAAAGGGGAGGACGTGCAACAAAGGGACGGGTCGGAATCGAACCCACTGCCTCACACTTAACATTTAACTTTGAAATGATTGTTAACTCCAGTGTTGGTGCTGTTATGGTCTTAATGGTGTGTTGTTCTGTACGGGACAAACTCAAAATGACTTAAAAGCCTCCTGATTCTATCTGAGCAAAGCATTTTAAGATCATTGTATCACTGAACACTGCACTAACCCCTGTGTGTGTGTGTGTGTGTGTCTGTGTCTGTGTCTGTGTGTGCTGTTTATGTCCTTAAATAACAACACAGGCTATTTAATAAAATCCATCTTTTAAATGTTTCTCCATCGTTCTCCTTCCCGAGGCAGCAAACACAGCAAGAAACACCACAGACACCTTCTCTTTCAGTAAAATATGCCAATCAGGTGATTCCACCTGCTACTGGGAGTCAAGCAGAGTTTTGAATCCTATAAACTTCTTTCTCATAAAACTTTCCAAACTCCACAAGGAGCCACAACACGAGGAGCAGTGACAGGTTTGATCTCTGCTGTTCAGAAACCTGTAGTATTTGTGTTTTTCCTCCACAGCGATGGAGTCAGTGTTGATGTGAACAGCTGCTGTGCACAGTGTGAACCAATCGTCTGATGTTTTGTTTCCCAGGGACGATTTGTCCAGGCTCGTCCTGCCAACGCGTTGAGTGAGAAGAGAAATTAAAATGGAACAAAAGGCGACACAATATGTTTTGTGTGAAAGATAAACACTGGGATATGTGTTGTTGTTTTTTTGTTAATACAATGAGGTGAGAGTGTGAACTGATTGTGAAACATGGAATTATTTCCGAGAGAAGGCTGCCAGGAAGCCTCTGTGGTTTCCTGTGTCCCTGGGAAATCACACAACATATAAGTGGTAAACAGCCTTTCACTTTCATTTGACCCAAATTAAATCTATGGTTGAATATTAAACGTTGCCTCCCTCTTTGTTGTTTGTTCTGTCTGATGGTTCCTGTAAATATTCCTCGCAAACTAAATTTCCCTCGAGGCCGGTGAACAGGTTCAGCCGGTTGTTTGGATGAAATTGGTCAAACCAGCGCCCTGAGATATTTCCCCAGTAAAACCATGCAGAGCATCCAAACCAGTGAGGAAGAGGAGACTCACTATAAGGACACCCGTAGGTCTCCAGCCGCAGCCCGATCCGTCCGTTGGGGTTCCAGCTCAGAGGGATGAGGCGGAGGAAGCGGGCGATCGCCGGCTGCTGCAGCTTGTACTGGACCACACTGTCGGCGTTACTGTTCCCTGGGAAAGACTGAAAACACACACAACTCTTCACAAATGTGCACAACAAAAAAACTAACCCAGCTACAATGATTTAATGCTCAATCAACTGTCTCCTCATGGGGTCAGAGACGCCCTCACTGACTTGTCATGGGGAGCTTCCCTCTGCTTTCACATGTATCTGTGTGTCGCCAGGTGCTTCAGTACGTTTGTTGTGTTCCTCCCTTTACACTGAATTGTCTTTTCGAATATTTGCTGCACATCCCGATGTCGGAATTCTTTCACGTGAAATAGAGACACACTTTCGACTGTTCGGCTTCAGGCGTTTTGTTGTCGTGTCGACCGGAGTTGAGTGTTCAGGGATGTTTATGTTGATTGTAAGCAGGGCAACTATTTCAGTTTAAAGCTCAGGCCCTGATATCTGCCTCATTAAGATGCTGCACATCATCTCAGTTTGTGAGACGTGGGGGATGTAAAAGCATAAAGCTGGACACCTGGTCCCCCCCCAGGTAAGAAACTCTATGTTTGCTTTCAAACAAGATCCAAGCTGCTCTGTATTCCAGCGTGTGAACACTGAACTATGTGTCATCACCACAATGGCTCAGAAACAAGTCCAGCACCGCGTCCCATGACTTAGGGAAGTGCAGCGTCCAGCAGGAGGTGGTGGTGGGGGGGGTGCTGCCTCCCTGCCTCCCGCTGTCTGCTAGTTTCTTCATCATGCAGTTTTTCAGAGGCCATGTTTGTCCTCATGATCAGAGTTGGAGAGAGAACTTAAACGCCCAATAAACTAGACGCACTATTACCGTGTTTGATCTGATCCCAGTGCAGCTGAAACCGACAAGAGGTCAAACGAGGCTGTGGCAGGAATCAATAGTTTACTCTACCGGGAGGATTAAATAGAGAATGACAGGTTTTTACTGGGAAATAAATAGAGCCGGACAGATATGGACTTATACCAATATCAAAAAATATATAGAGCTTGAACATTAAGAAAATGAACATATATATTTTACGTAATATGTCAATTTAAATGCACAACTTTTCTGCTTTTTTCATTTTGTCTGTGAAAAGCTCATATCGCCAAACAATTTTTATCGGCCGAACGATAAATTGTTTTACATCTCTGACATTTTAATGTAAACTAAAATTTGGACCTTTCCAAAGCTGAGACTTTTTCCATCTGTGCAATATCTTCTATGTGCAGATATCTCACATCCTGTTAGCACATTCTTTTTTATTATATTTCCTTATGTTATTTGTAGGTTTAGCTATTATTCTATTACTGATGTTCTTATTTTTACTTTCATCACCCTGCTGCTGTAACACAGCTGATTCCCCCGCAGTGGGCGAACCTATTATCTTATGATCTTAATAAAACTTAACAAATAAGCCATATTACAATCATCCCATATCATAGCACTTTAATGACTGTATTATTAGTGGCCATGGTTATAAAGTTTTTACCATCCATGCAGTCGTGTCTGTTTTGTATTCCTTCCTGCTCCTCAGCACCTTCCAGCTGTAGCTACACGACAGCGACGATAACAACTGAGTTTACCTTCTGTTAAAAATCAAACCGTAAAAAGACGGTGGAACAGAACAATAAGACAGAGTCACAGGAAAAGAAAAGCCACCATGGAGCAGAATCTCCTCCGCCTCTCTGTCAGCAGCTTTAGTGTCTGGCAACAAGTCTGCACATTCAGCAGAGCTGCTGCTTCATCGTTTATAAATGAAGCTGTAAACTCATGATGAGTTTATCTGAACAATGTGCACGGAGCCACGTTCGCCGCTGCTGCTCGACGCTACATCACCTTATACGAGTTAAACAGAACAAGGTGTGACGCTGCTCATTGATCCCTGAGGGGAAGTGAACACTAAGAATAAAAGATGTGGCTGGTGTGAGTCGATGCTCACCCCGATGCTGTCCTCCTGTCGGTACTGCTTCCAGTTGTGTCCCGTGTCGCTGAACATCAGCAGGTACGACGTCAGCCAATCGGAGCTGCCGTATCGGCCCTGGGTGGCGACGGCGGTGATCCTGGTCCGCTCCCCGAGGTCGACCTCCAGCCACTGGTACCTGTCTGAGGTGAGAGGGGACCAACCTCCGGCTCCTACACACAGAGAGAGGAGAGAAATGAAATGAGCTCTGAGAGATGCTGAATATGAATTGCATTGCTTGACCTTTCACTCTCAACTAGAAAGGTTCAGTTTGGAAAATGATTGAACGAGGGAAACATCTTTAAATCCATTTTGAAATCAGGAACTTTCCTAAATCTGAATCATGGAGGAATGTTTGTCTTTTCATACCCATTTAAAAAACATACGTTGTGTCATTGTATCTGTGAAATGCAATGTTTAGAAATAAGTATGACAGATATTTAGGAATATAGGAGTCAAAGAATGACTTAATTGAAGATGAGTGAAGTAGCCGTGAAGAGAATAAACCTCAAAACACCTCGTTATCTCTCAAACTACAGGAAGAAGAAAATGCAAACTCTTCAGTTTGTTTTTTATTACTGTGCGTGCGTGCGTGCGTGCGTGTGTGTGTGTGTGTGTGTGTGTGTGTGTGTGTGTGTGTGTGTGTGTGTGTGTGTGTGTGTGTGTGTGTGTGTGTGTTTGTGGTTGCGAGAAATTTGCCTGGACAAATAAATTGCGGTCGACTGAATGGGCTGCTGCACAATAAAGACACTTTAAGCACTGAAAAGTGTGTGTGTGTTTGTGTTTGAGCATGTGTCTAGTGTGTGTGTGTGTGTCTGTTTGTGTGTGTGAGCAGGTCCATGTAGGAAAATGCTTTGTCAGGCCAAAAAGAAGACGCAAAGCTAAAACACCAGATGGACGGATTCAGAGGGAGGAGGCTGCTGCTGACCAGAGTCCCACTGAGCACACACACACACACACACACACACACACACACACACACACACACACACACACACACACACACACACACACACACACACACACACACACACACATTGAACGGAGCTCTAAAACCACCTGACTGCATATAAACCCACAACAAACGCAGATGAAAACATAGCGTCCTTGGTGAGGGTAGTTATCAGAAATTTGACTGAGGCCTTTTTTCCTGCTCCCCAGATGATGAACTCCTTTAACCTGGTCTCACACTAAAACCAAAATATTCAGACACGTTACGATAGAGACTGTGGTGTTTCACTCAAAAAACGTTTTTATGATGTTGTGACCAGAAACATTTTGATCCTTTCCTTGTCTTCTCACATCGACGCCCTGGTTGATGACGTCTCTCCAAACCCTCAGTGTTGTGTTGACAGGGTCGAGGAGAAAAGCTCCGCAGTGAAAATGAATCAGTGTCGGTCTGGTGACGGCTGGAACATGATCTTAAAAGAGCTAAAGGCCAAAGCTAATAAGCACTTGACTAACAGACGTGTCCAGTGACAGGCGAACAGAGGAGCGCCGACACTCTGACATTTACCCGAGGAGCTGTGGAGGAAAAGAGGGAGCGATCAGAGGGAAGCGACTCAGAGATTGGGAGGCGTTACAGAGATTTACTGTGTCCACCCTGTCAGTGTAGCTGAAGCTCATATAACTGAGGTGAACTGATGGCTGACGGTCACAATACCTTTTGTCACGGCTGTCACTTTGAATCACAGAGATCGGCCCATTTGTCTCCTGAGTGTCTGTGGCGCGACCGGACCGAACCACCCACTGGGGAGAGCGCAGGTTAATGGAGGTCACGAGTGTGACATCACTGCTTCCAGGGCCGAGAGGAGGATGAAATGGTCGTTGTAGCCAAATTAATCATGGAACAATGAGACCGTCCCAGTGGGAATGTAAAACCAACTCACCAGGCACCACCTCAGAAACAGTGCTGATGCAGAAATGGTTCTGCTTTGTTTAGTTTGTTTAGAGAAGTAATAAAATTGTTTCACTATGATTGGATGCAGGGTGTCTCGCAGGTCTGGGGATTGAACCAGCAACCTTCCAATCCCAAGTCCATTTCTCTAAACTTCAGGTCATTGGTTTGCTAGGTTTCGGTCATTTAAGGTAGTTCTTATCACACAGATGTTTGTTAAAGTCTCTGATGACATTTCTGCTTAACACCACAATCTCTACTGAACAGACGTCAACAGCCCATGATCGTGGCATCTGGGATATTTATGAATAAGAGAAGACGCGTCCTCCATCTTTATATACAGTTCATGGTGAAGACAGAGGGACAAACTAAAGAGATAAATGTGTTTTTTAAAAAGCTGGCTGAGTGTTTATGTCGTTAACTGTGAAATAACACGAGGTGAAGTAAACCCCCGACAGCCGGGCCGAGCTGCTTCTGGACACTTCACTATGAACAGGGGATGGATGGATAACCAAACAAATGACTATTTCTTCATCAATTATGCACTGATATTCCAGCAGACAGCTAGAGAGAGACAGACAGGTTGACTGAGAGACAGGGAGTTCGACAGGTGGAAAGAAAAGGCCGAGGAGGTCAAAAGAAATTGAAAAGCCGACAGGAAGAGTCAGGCAGCTTACGCAGCCGTAAAGACGTGTAAGAGGCAGAACCGCTATAAGCGCCGGGCCCCGAATGAGCGCTGGCGATTTGCATGAGAATACAAAGTGTGGAGGGTAATTTCAGGAGGCTGATAACATGTCAGTCGGACAGAGCAGCCAACAGGAGGCTAATGGGCTCGGAGCAGCTCTGACAGCAGCAGCAGGCTGGAGAGCACTGCAGGTTCTCTGCTCGTGGAGCAGGGCCAGTTTCCATTCCGCTAAACGTCACAACAACACAGAGAAATATATCTTATGTAAGGTTGAGTACATCTCATTTCATCACATCCAAGATAAATCATCCTGTCAAGATCAACTTATAGATTATAGATTCTACAACTCTGGGAAATGCGCCGACCGACCAACGAACTGGGGTGAAAACATAATCTCAATGTTATTTGGAACTTTTGGCACTTTTTAAGAAACAGTTAAGGGTTCAGAACATTACATTTGGGTTTATTTATTGCATTGAATCATGTGTCCAGGACAATATAGTGAAACTGCCTGAAAGAAAACTTTTGGAAGTGAAACTGATGCTATCTGAAACTGAACTGTTGAAATAGTAGAACATCTTGGAAGATTCTTGATTAACAAGCCGTTCCTACACTCTGTTCAAATTACAGGCTCCAGCTAAACTTTAATTCCACCTTCAAATCTCCGTCCTTTGTAAAAAAGCCTAATGTGGCACAATAATTCCTTTTATGTTCATTTCAATGTAATTGCAGCGGCGTCACTGATAACGGTCAGCGAACAAAGAAAAGGTTTAAACATGGAGGCTGCTATTAACGTTTTGTGAGAGGACCCAGCTCACTGGATTAGTCCTCACCAGCGAAAAGGGAAATTGCACGGCAGAGTGAAACTAATGATTATAACCAAAGTCAGATTGTGCAGAGGACAGGTAGACGGACGGAGGCAGATACAGGAGGAGAGGAAGTGGAGCAACGAAGTTGAGAGAGAGAGCGAGAGGTGGAATTCCATAGAGCAAGATAAAAAAGTGAGAGGGTTAATATGAGCAGAAGAAAAGAAGGGGCCATTGAGGAGCCTGAACGAGTCGAGTCATTCATCCTCCAGCGTCCTGATAAAAGGCCATTCATCTCCAACCACCAGACTATCACGGCTTTTTATTGGCTTCTATTGTCAGACTGGAGCAGTCAGACCTGCACGGGGATCAGCTTCGTCAGGCTGAAGGCTGAAGAACAGAGTTACGCACGTTACAAACTCCTGCTGGGTTTTGTCAAATGTCTACAGGCTATTGAGAGAATAAAAGAGGTCGTGGTTTCCCTCAAAATGCCTTAAATTTAGCAAGAGTATTCAGACAGGGCAAAATATCCTCGGTTGCCGTTTCGTCCCTGGACCTTTACGCTGCCGGCTTTCTGGAGGGTGAAGTCAGGATGTCTGTCCACCACTTTAATCCAGATTGAAAGTTCTCATCAGCTATTTGTTTGTTTTCTATGAGATATTGACATTAATGGCTCCATGGACACACGCTCCATTTCAGTTTTAAAAGAATCCCTGCAGTCAAAACTACTCGACACTGATCGCCAGTAATAGGTCCATTTCCTCGTCAGTCCAACGAAAGAAATCAGCGCACGTACTTTTCTCCCCTGCTGTTTCCTGTCCGTATGATTTTTCTGCAACTAAGCAACCGACTGCAGAGTAAACAACCTGCTTCCTATTTACACCAGCACACACATGCCAAGTGAACACGGACAAAGTTTTTATCTCAAAATGTACTTATTAAATTAAATTCTCATCCAGATGAAGTGGAGATATGCATGGTTTCCAGAGGATAAATCTAAATCACGTTACTGATCCCCTGGCTTCTCCTCTGGTGTGGATATTTGTAAATTTGATTGAAATGAGCCAACAATTGTTCGTTGGGTTTTCATTATAAACTGATTTTCTTGAATTCATGCCCCTCTAAGGATGAGCTGTAAACACCGTGAAGGTTTCATCTACACCATCATCCAGAACGTTATTACCTTGTTGAGATGATTAATGTCCACAACAGTCTCCTCCATTATCCAGCTCCGGAAGCACATCACTATGTTTTATAGAATCTGAAGTGAATAACATGTTAACGTTCACAGCACCTGGATGATTCTTTACATTTCAATAACCACCCGGTCTGAACATGTGTAGAGTCACAGGAGATCCCAGCTACGAGCCCGTCTTATTAAACCCCTTGTAAAGACGCTGTGTAGGTGGTATTCCCAGACTCTGATCAGCTTTGTTCACTCGGTGGGTAAATGAATTGAGAGCAAAGTTGATCCTCAGAGAACCAGAGGAGGCAGAGTGATACGAGCAGCAGCAGCGAGACATGGAAATGAGCGGGAGACGTTCATTTATTCATCGATTTTCTCGGCAAGCAGCTGCGATCGCTCGCTGGGATCCTGCACCGCCAACGCTGCCGAGGAGGAAATGTGACACACACACCTTCTCTTAATCTGCAGACCACGAGATTAGGAGAATATATGAATATTGCAGATGTGCGGTGAATGTTAAGCCACTTCTTGTGCTGATGAATCAAATAAAAATGTAGTTATTGACCATTGTCTATCACATTGAAATACTTTTCTAATAAATGAATCCTCTGTATTATATTAATCCTTTAACCTCAGCTCCTCTGGAGACAGCAAAGTGCAACTCATCAGTAACTGTATTAAATGGGTCAAAAGTCCATTTCCTCTTTCTACAGAACCGCAGTCATGACTCTCACATTACGACTGACCTCTGACCCCCTCACTTCTCAGTACTGACAGAGTGTCATCTTGGTCATGTTGGAAGTAAATGGAATAATTCTACTACACCTAAAGATGATCCTAAATCAGTAAATCTGCATCTTCAAAAGTATCATTCATGCTGTTTCAGGCCTCAGTGAAGACATCTGTCAGATCTGCAAACAAGGGGAGAGACGACTGGCAGCTAAAAAGACTGGAGCTTTAAACTGCAGCGTTCTGCCGGCTCCGCTCTGCTTTAGTTTCCCAGGTGGTGGAAATCACTCCCGTCTCAGCCTCCCAGCTGATTCTGAGTTTAGATGTCAGGATGAAGCAGCGGAGCCCGTTCCCTGCAGGAAGCTCCACAACAAAACATGCTCTTCATTTAGTCAGAGCCTCTCATCAGCATCCAGCACAGGACTCCCTGCTGAGCTCTCATGCTGGACCAGGAAACAAATTCACATTTATCCTTCTGGCATAAACTCTCAATACAAATAGCAGCCAAAGAGAATAAGGGCTGTCTCGTCTCGGGGAAATTATTTTGTCTCCGTCTAATCTAGTCACCAGCGAGTTACCTGTCAGTGAAAAACTTTCCTGTTTGTTGTGTTTTCCTGTTTGTTGTGTTTTCCTGTTTGTTGTGTTTTGTGTTCTCTCCACTGGCAGAGGAGCGATCTGGCTCTGCTTCCTCTCTGCTGTCTCTTTCACACAAACACGTCATCATCATCATCACGTCTCTCTGAGTCAAACCTCCTCCTCACCTTCTCTCCTGTTGAGTTTGGCGAAGCCGGGTGCGTGGCTGCTGGACAGCTGGGAGGAGCTCCTGAAGGAGGACGGCGGCAGATTGGACACCAGCGCGCTGTCACACACGTCTGTTAACCAATAAGAAAGCAGAAAGAAAATCAAACTTGGTTACAGAATCGATTCACAGTTAAATCAATTGTTTTGTGAGTGAAATGTCAAAAATAAAGTACAACAAATGACAATCACAACTCTCCAGAATCCCTTATGACATTTCCATTGTTTTTATCTTTAAGTCAAATCACAATCACACAATTTAGCTGCGATGTTTTCAGGAGTTTATCGTTAAATAAGCCTCCAGAGCTTCTCTGCAGGGGTAAACTCTTCTGCAGCCAAATAAGAAACTGGGCTTGCAGAGATTTCATTCCCACATCTGAGAACGAACACACACGCATGCACGCACACACACACACACTGACGCACACACACTGACGCACACACACTTTAGTATCCTCACAGGAACACCCATTCAGAGTGAAAGAAACTAATTTAAGTGCCACAGAAGTGCAGAAGTGCCACAAAACTAATTCTGAGCGCTGCAGCACCTGGAGGGTCACAGCAGCAGAACAGCAGGAGGAGACTCAGGAGTTATCCGGAAGGAGCATCCTATTCTTTTAGCTTCAGTAAACCGGGGGTGCATTTTGTAAGTCACATTAGTGAAAACAAGTGGGTTGATACGGAAACGTCTCCGCTCTTAGTACGCGAGACAATCGTGAGTCATAAAAGCAAACGGATGGAAGCCTCCAACCTCTTCTGCAGGGTGGAGCTGTTCAGAGATCAACAGTGAAAACCACACTGAGGGTCTCAGACGCAGCAGGAGACGGATTATTCTCCGTCTCTTTCACCCTCAGTGAAAAACTGTTGAATTGTTAAAAAAACACTCGGACAGGAGATCAGTGATGCTGCCAGACGAAAGTCTCTTATCTCCGAATCATCAGAACTCTGCAGGACCAAAGTTTCAGAGTTTTTTAAGTCAGGTTCTCACAGCTTCATGAGACCAAAAGAGCTCCAAAACTGTCTCCAACCCCCTCATCTCGTACATGATGGAAGAGACAACATGGACATTTTCAGCAACTGCTTTTATAGCATAAAATAACATGGTAAGTAATGTTATTGATGATCCGATCTATTGAGATAGAGGAAGGCAGGTTTATGACCTATGCAGCAGCCGGCCAGCAGGGGGTGATTGAGATGTTCTGGCTTCACTTTTGGAGAGCTGTCACTTTGTCCACTTTATATACAGACTTAAACTAAATGTTTCCTGCTGCACCTGTAATGACAGAAACCGGTTTGTAAGATAATGAAAACACCAGAGTCAGAGCGGAGCCTCGTCCCTGAGAAGAAGGTTTAATGTTCCCCAGGTGGAATCAGGTCTCTGAGCTGTAACGGCACCAGATTAAATGACTGAACAGTGTAATAATGTCCAGTTGGATGAATGAACAGTGTAATTCTGCACTGGATGGATGAATGGAAGCTGTGATCATGTGGAGTTGTGGAGATGAACGGTGTTTGGACTGGTTCCTACCGGCTGGATACTGGCGGATCAGAGGAAACCTTCACGTGTTAACACACTTTAATGGTTTACGGATGATCGACTGCAATAAAAGCTTCATACATTACACATGCTGCAATAATTAACAGTAATGGAGCTGGTTTTAATCGGCTTCTCCTCCACGTTCTCCCATGGACATAAAACACGAGTTATTACAACGCTCTTTACTCTTTCTGCAGATATTTCACTTGTTTGTTGAATTTTCATCCCACTGAGGAGAGAGAGTTGAATGTTTGTTCAGTGAGAAGCTCTGTGGTCGGCACAGTGTAATTATATCTCACACAGAAACACACAGAGATCCATGAACATCAGCTCGGTAAATATTCATCATTTTCCTCCGGAGCTGCAAACTTTCACAGTCAAACTGACGCTGCCTCCGTCTGAAGCCTCTCTGGTAATGGATGTTGTTCTCCGCCGCAGAGACAAGAGCCAATTACTGTGATTCACGTCGCGGCCCGATCCCGACCCACCGCTCTGACAACGAGGCTCAGGCTTCGATTACTCTGTCAACACTAATGTTCTTCATCTCAACAACACGAGGTCTTCATCTGCCTCTTCAGCTCCACCACAGCCCCGGGAATTTTTTTTTTTAACTTCTCAAACTTGAGCATGTTAACCCGGGTCTTTAACCAGCTGATTAGACAGATTCCACAACAGCAGTGTTGTTTATCTGCAGCAAAATTAACTGGCATGAAATTAAAAATTAAGCATTTTAGATTTTAATCATTAATAAGGCTTCACAAGCTGAAGTGGGATATCTTGGTATAATTACAGTGTTCAAAGGAGTGTGAAGTTCTGTCCCCATTTAGAGACCAGGGAGCCGGTTTCCTGCCAAATATGGAGGCAACTAAATACAATATATAGACCAGAGGTGTCAGCCTGCCCTCAAAATAATGTTCTTATGTATTTACGCTGCTTTCACTGATGTCTGAAGTATTAATTGACTGAAGTTAACATGAAACAGCCCATTTAAAGGTATAAATCCTCCTCGTTCACACTGAATTCCTTTGTTTTTAAAAAGCCACGACTGTTCAGCGCTGAGTGAGAAACACAGCTTTTAACATCTCATCCAATATGCAGCATCAGTTGATGTAGGTTCACGGTTTCTAACTTTAAAAGTTTCAGATATGCAGAAGGAGAGTTGATAAATATTTAGTTTGCTTATTTAAGGTTTGGTCTTTGTGACACTATCACATTATCCGATGCATTTCCAACAAAGGAGCTGCAGCAGTGGACAGTTTCAGGAAAGTGAACATTAGGAGAATGTAAATGTGGCGACTGTTGCTCAAGCGGTCGAGCTCATTAACTAGAAGGTCGGAGGTTCGATCCCAGCCTCCACCATTCTGCATGCCAAAGTGTCCTTGGGCAAGACACTGAACCCCAAATTGCCCCCGACGGCCTCTCAGGCGGTGTGTGATCGAGAAGGAGCTGCACAGGGATGCAGTGTATAAACGGGAATGGGTGAAAATAAAAATGTACTGAAAAGCACAAGAAAAACACAATATGAATATGAATATTTACCATTTAAACCTTTTCCAGCCATAAGCCAACTTAAAATGATGAACCTGAATATGAGCAGATTATTTCTCCTATAACTGAGTCTAACCTCAGAGGTTCTTGAGCAGGTATCATTAAAAAATCTCTTATAGTCAAACTTTAAGTATTTTATAATTAGAAAGTGGTTTTGAGCTTCATACATATTTAATTTCCCTGTTTAAAATGCGATCTGGCAACTTGACAATCATCAGGAGGCCTCCGGCTCGTGGCTCCTGTGGAACTCCTCCTGGTCGTATTTATCCCTGCAGGGCCTTGGACTGACAGACACTTGCTACCGTGGATGTTGAGTGAGCCCTCAGCATGAAAAGCAGGTGAATTACAGTTGTCTGAAGAGGAGGAATGAGAGGCTCGGCTCTCCAGTGCAGAGTGCTGTAATTCCCTGAGGTGATAATGTGCGGTGCGAGCGCAACCTCGCCGTGGTAACACTCGACACAGAGCGAGAGAGAGAGAGAGAGAGAGAGAGGGAGCGGGAGCGGCGGCAGAGTTTAAAAAAACACTTTTTTAAGAGTGGACGTCGCTGCCAGTGTGACCAGTGGAGCACAAACAGACGGCTCCAAGCAAAGTGGAGCTAAATGTTGAAATACCTGCCGGACGCTGCAGCCACTGAACCTCGACACTGACCCTGACCGGGTGGGACCTCTCCTGCATATTTAAACACAACTGCTAAAAACTAACTTTTTTTACCTGACTTTTACATTTGAATCATCCGGGTCAACAGACATATGAACTGCAATTCCCAAATAACCCGCACTACTTTTTAACTGGGTCACCAGTTAAAAGGTCACCTCTGAAAAAGTTGGTGTCACACGAGGAAATAATGAATACGTCTTATTTCTACTCTGGTGCGTAACATCAGTATTAACTGGTCTAATACTGGCCCAGGAAAAAATACACGTTTCCACCTGAGGTGAAACAATAAATGATGGGAAGTGGCACAAACCTCAGCAGGGCAGGAAAACCGTTATGTGACAAGAAATATCTTTTCATTTCAAATCAAACATCCTTGTGGACAGCCATTCATCACCCTCCGGCCAATCCGTCCATCCACGAAGCGCCGAAGTGACAAATGGTGAGTTTGACAGCACGGAAAAAACCCACCACACACACACACACACCATCAAATGCATTTAATCACCAGTGACACGGCAGACTAATGCCAGAGACAGGGAGGGAGGCCACGGCTCATTCACCTGCATTGTCCACTTCTTTACTGTTCTGCTGAATAACAAAGTGCCCACACTGGAGACCCTGAATACCGATGAGCTCCATCCATCACCTCAACAAACAGCAGTGAACGGGAGGTCCCGCACTTCAGAGCTCTATAAGCCACACGAACCCCCGAGTGCAGTGCTTCTGAGAAGGAGCCCGGCAGAATCATTTCTCCATTCGGAGCACATCGCAGGAGGCAGCAGGATAATGAGGCCGCAGCGATGGTTGTTTTTGCTCCGGAGCACTAACAATCATCCTCAAGCAGAAAAAACGTCAACGTCCATTTTTACTAATGTGCAGAACAGCTGCCTCCAGGTTTGACCCCGAGGGTTTAAAGCCTGGTCCTGGTCCTGACGTACAGAGAGAGCATTGAAAATAGATTACACTTTGAGTTCACGTCTTCATCAGCTCAACACGGTGTGAAATGTTTCAGTATTTCTTTGATAAAGTTTACTTCATGAAGTCTAATAGGTCGGTTTAGTAAAACTGAGATAAAGCTCAGTCTGCGGCTGTGATCGATAAAACAACAACAAAAGAAAATACAGAAGATGAAACTCAAACGCTGGCGTGAACACACAAAATGGTCAATACAGGCGATGTGTTTATATACGTGAATCTTGTGTTTCATTCCCCGACTTCCTCAGTCCCTACACAGTAGTCAGCTGCCGAAAGGGAAACGCTCAGCTTGTTGTTTATCTGTCAAACACACTCCTGCATGATTTGGATTCATTCTGGCCTTTTAGACATTATCCAGGTAGAAAAGCACCAGATAATCAGCTCATTATGTTCGGCACAATCCGTACATGCAAGAATTCAACCCACACACAAATCCATACAAGCAGCATCCTAATGCACCCGGCGCGCCGCACACCACTAATGTAGCGCTGCCTTTGAGAGGCGAGAACAGTCGTCCTCAGCGGTGTGGGCGGCTGAGTGGGAGACGGGCATCGACCAAATGAAGTGATCAAAACAGCCACGAGCCACATCATCACGGCAGCATTTAAAATCTCCACATCTTTTAAGTGTCGAGTTTAAAGACAGAGAGGGAGTTGAAGCGAGTTTCACCAGGGCTCAGTTCAAACGCTGCTGAAGCCCCCGAAACATTCGCTTTGAATCACAAAGCCAGAATTATGCAGATTCACAGGCTCCATCCCTCCGACCAATGGCTCCAGAGGGAGATATGCATCATGGAATATCTACTAATCCACCGGCTGCACTAAGTAAATAACTTGAATATATTTGCCTGTAAATGTCTCTTAATAAAGAGCAGCAGGCCACTGATTCTCCGTGAAATAAAAACTGTTCTGTTCCATCATTCAAATGAAGGCACACGGACATTTGCATCATCCGCGCAACTCTGCAAATCTAATTTATTTCCCAAAATTTAAAACTGAATTGGACGCAGGGGATTCATAAAACTCCAAACTCTGCATTGCACCAGGAGAGGAGCTTTTACCACAAACTGTTTTTATGCGTATGAGTCGTACAGCAGCCAGAGCATCACAGTGCACCTTCTGCTGTGTGTGGGTCTTTTTGTAAAGGGGCAGTGGGCGGTGGGAGTTGAGTAATTTATCAACACAATAGCTGCTGCATGTGTTGGTGTACGACCACATGTCCTCTGGGAGTTGTTTGTGTTTTTATGATACGGTATCAGTTTGATCTGTTATTGTTCTTAAGATGTTCTCACACTCAAGCTCTTCAGTTCCGTTCCAAACAGACTCTGATGTCGTTTTGTTTGGCTGATGTGGAAGCTGTCACTCAAAGTCTGCTGCGAGACAAGCATCTGCACCTCCAGGCTGCGGCTCAGGAGGCAGAACGGATCGTCCATTAATCAGAGGGTTGGTGGTTCGATCCCCATCTCCTCCTCCAGGCAGCATTTCAAAGTTTACTTGGGCAAGAAACTAAACCTTAAATCACCTGTGATGGCTCTGTTGTTTGAATGTGATGTAATGTATGGAAGTGCTGTATGACTGTGAATGGGTCGGTGTGAGTTGTAGTCCACAGCACTTTGAGTGGTCATTAACAGCAGCACATAAATACTATTCATTTACCGCCTACACCTCCTGAAAACAGGGTTTCAGAGCGTTTGTGGTGTGAAAGCAAAACAGACCACAGGACTGTGATTAAATCCATCTGCTGACAGATGTTACACGGATGTATGTGTCTGTTTTATGAAGTATATTTCTGGACCATAAATACTGTTTTTGTCATTTGGTCATAGTTGGCAGAATCCTCAAAAGAGAAAGTCTGTTTTTTTAAGATAAATTACACCTTTGGTAAAAGTGATCAGATTTAAGATGGAGTGGTTCTGCAGTAACACAAACCGGACTGCTAGCAAAGTAAAGGATTGTTATTTGGAGGTACACCAGGAACGCTGCCTGCAAGTCAAAGTTTGATGAATCATCAGTTGTGGAACCCTTCAGGTGACTGAGATTGTTCATGTCAGTGTTTCCTGCAGAATTAGATCAATCTGTGGTGGGAGCTGTGATGACAATGATGCATCCACGTCACAGCAACGTAAACACCTGCAGCTGAAACTATGACGAAGTCTAGCTGCTATGATGACAGTAAAAGCTTTATGGATGTTTTAATGGCCTAACGACCTGGCAGGATTTATCCCTGTGCTGACCGAGAGAGGACGGGGAGTCCGTATTCACTGGAAACACTGGGAGTCAAGCATTCGTTCATGTCAGTGTCGTACAGTGGGGTCGGGGGAACATCGCAACAAACCACTAAATTAATCTATTGCGAATAAACTTTTCCTCACCTTATTAAACTGTTTGCAGACGCCTCACTAGTAGATGAGAACTTGACACTGGCTGAGTAGGAAGAAGAGATCTACCTGGGAAATATTGTTCAAGTGAAGGGAAACGTGTGTCGTGTAAAATGAGGCCAGATGCAGCCTCTGGAACAGCCAAGCCATGAAGATCACACCCCCGACCAAAGAGAGACACCTTCACTGTAACAGCCGGTCTACAGAGACCACAAATCCTCCCTGCACTGGCACTGTAATAACACACACACACACACACACACACACACACACACACACACACACACACACACACACACACACACACACACACACACACACACACACACACACACACACACACACACACACACACACACACACACACTCTCGAACACACGCTCGAACACACACAGCACCAAAGATAGAAACTAGAGGTTGTGACAAAAGACAATCTCTCTTTCTAAGTGTGTGTGTGTGTGTGTGTAGCTCAATAAACCACACCAGAAGCCGCAGTCACAGCATCTACTTAGTTTGACTTTACAGCCGTCCTCCCTCAGGAGACATTAGAAGATAAATGCTCCTTTAAAAAATCTTCTCTGCAGTGAATTTGATGTTCTCCATCTTCCTCTGCCTCTCTCACACTCACAGCTCAGCTTTTCCTGAGGCTGGAAACACAAACTGCTGCTGAGATTTCTTAAAAAAACCCCAAGAGAAGAGTTTACGTCCTTTAGAAAAGTTGTCGAGACAAGCACCGACACTGAACTTCTGACCTGAGCTGCTGAACCTTCGTAAGCGCTGAAGAATCGGGGGTAAAACTCAGAAGAGACCCTAATTAATGCGCAGCTCAGAAACATGTCGCTGATGGTTGGTCACCTTCTTCTCAGCACACACTGAACCTCAAACACTGACCCTGGTAAAGACAGACCGAAGCCCTCTCAGTTTACGTGAGGTAAAAAGAGAAGATATCATCCTTCACACCAGATATCACATAAAACTGATAAACCATCCTCTCCACTGCACGTCCCCCTCAGAAAGCTGCTGGTTCTGGAGATAGTGGTGGTTTGGGAGCAGAGGACTGCAGGTAGCAATGTTCCGGACCAGTATTACACACATTTGTTCCCTGCCTGCCTCAAATTTAATCTTTCTCTGGAGCCTCGAGTGTTTTTTATCTCTGCAGTGATAATGCACTTCACAGAAATTCCATTTTTTTGTTGTCAGGTTACGGGGGGGTTATAATTTATCACACTGCCATGATGTGACCGCGGCCGTATGACTCGACCCAACCATAACCAACCACCATCATAATATGTATGTAGGGAAAAGTTTGAAGGGATTTATTGAACAGTTTCAAGTGTATTTTGACATAATTAGTGAATTCAATCTTTAGAGAGCATCCACTGCAGATCCCGCCCATGTCAGCGGTCTGTTAAAACATCATAGAGGTTTTTACAATCCTCTGCAGGCCGGCAGGATTCTGCATGAAATCAGGAGATACAGCCTTTGCTGTGTGCCGGATATAATCAAATCAAGATTATTAAGTGTAGAGCAGCCTTCTGTGATTCCACCAACATGTTAATGGTGTGAAATAATGAGGTTTACCCTCATATTTCATCAAATCAAGGACTGAAAATAAAATAATCAAACCATTTAATCTCTTTAATTGTTTTACCTGGTAATTAAATCTGCAAATGTGCTTTATTACCCTATATTTTTATCCTAATATGACAAGTTTACATTGTGATGTAACACTTTCAACTGAGCTTGTTCAAACTACTCTGACACTACGCAGGTCTTTGTGTTGTACAGTACGATGCAGTGTCCTCAGCCTCCCTGCATGCCAGTAAACTGGTCCCACTGCATTTGGGCTGCAACACGGAAACAAGCCCCAGGTTTCTCCTGGCAGCGCTGACACAAGAAGATGGCTCCAGCCAATAGTGAAAAGATGTCTCTTCAACTTTTAAGGGGGGAAGGACATTAATATTTATACCAGTGCTGTCTTGTAGAAACCCGGGACTATAGGACTCCGCAAAGCTGAACACGAACACTCACACTTCCTTTTATAGCCAGCGGGGGTGAAATTGTAGAGGCAGTTGAGAATGTCACAGCAGGGGAAACTATTAGCGAGACACACGTTCTTATCATCTGTCTCTCCTCCTCTTCCTCGTTCCTCCTCTCGCTCTAATCCTCATCTTCCACCTGTCTGTTTCTTTCCCTCGATTCCTTCCTCTCCCCCCTTATTTCTGTCCCGGTCTACGTTTCATCAAACCTGTCGTCCCCCCCTGTCATCGTCCTCCACCTCCTCCTCTGTCTCCTGCAGACGGTGGCCCGTGCACAGACAGCAGAGTCAGTGAGGGATAAAATGGGAAGGGAAGTTGAAAATGTCACTGCAGTTGTGAGGAACACAGAGGGAATACTACCAGACAGCCTCCAGACTCCTGACCCCTAAAACTTTATCCCCTCATACTTTATATTCCTCCTCACTCTTCTCCCTCTCCCTCACTGTCCACCCTCCTCCTCCTCCTCTGTTTCACCTCAGAGTGCTTAGCTCTGATTTAGCTCTGTCTTGTTGTGTTGAAATACAGCCTTACCCTTCCGCCTTTAATGGCCACTGACTCAGCTCCGTCCTCCTCTCTAATACAAAGCGACCGGCCCTGCTTCTCCTCATCAGCAGCGGCTGCAGAGCACCGGCGCACCGGGCGGCACAGCTGTGGTCACCGGGTTCATAAAGAACACACCGCGGAGGTAACATTAAACTGTGATCAGCATATATCTCAGTGTGTGAAGTGGACACCTTAAGAGTCTGGGCTGGACTTCTACTGATGCAGAAGTTGCCGTTTTATTCACTGATAACTGGCATTAAGGTGGAGAACAGGGCGGAACAGTGAATAAGAAGGTTTTTATTGATGCTAAATGTCTGATGGGAGAGATATGTCATAATAAGCCATTAATCTCAATATATCCCAGACACCCCCTGGTTCTGGAAGTAAAAATCCAGTTAATATTTCATGACTCTCAGCTGGAGAACTTAGATTGGAATGAAACTCTCCCATTTGAATCATCAGTGGAAAAGATTGAGAAGTGTGTCAGAAAATATCTGCAAGAGTCAGAACGGTAAAATATTCCTGGGGAAACGAAAACTTTTAGGAAGAAGTCAAACTAAAGCCACTGCGGCAGGAAACATCCAATCAGGGAGCTCAGAGTTTGTATGTCACAAGAAGAATCTGAAAATTAAGGTGCACATCCACCCACTCCCTTCAGGTCAGTTACATTATGAACCATTTTTCTCACCGATAAACCCTCAAGAATAAAATCTACTATTTAGAATGGACGTGTTTCTGTGATACATTAACGAGAGGTTCACTTTTACGTGTGCAAACTGCCGCATAAACAACCAAACATGAGAATTCACGAATCCTCACATTCAGTAGCTGCAGCTGCCGTGAACGGAGTGAAATCCCATCACATCTGTTGCAGCCGCGGTCCGTCAAAAACATTCATAAAGTTTCGACCCTCCTCAGCACGCGGGCAGAAGTTGTTGCAACTCTAATTGTCCCTCCTGAGATTTCACTGTGTTCACGTTCAGAGGAGAATCACAATAATCAACCCTCAGTAACAGACCAGGTCAAAATCAGTCGTCAGCAGAGAAGAGACGTGGTGTGAAGCTCTGTTAACTGGGAGACCTGCAGGTGGGAGGAGACAGAGTTTTGATAATGGACAGAATTAGGAAGTCATTAATAAATACTATCAAATGTTTTACTGATTCATTTGTCAAGTACTTATTGCCAGTTAAGGGTCAAACAGATTATTATGTGCATCCCTAGTTGCAACTCTTGATTGCAACAGACAGTTTGACATGAGCACATTCATGATCCCCATATTTCATCCATGTTTCCTTTATACAACGTGTATTTAAGTCTGGTTTGTTTGATTTTATTTGGAATAATCGTCTTTGTCTCTGAAGAAAATCCAAGTCCCTCTCCTCTGTGTGGAGAATCTGTCTGGACTGAGGCTGATCTCCACTGTAATAGAGACTGAAAGAGCATGGTGACCTTGGTACCTAATGCAGCCACAGTTGGTAAGTTTAATGCCCCCCGGTATAATATGGAATTATGGCAGTCATAACCACTGTATTAGCTGCTGCAAATAGAGTTGTAAGTGTAAAATCCATTTGTTGTTAGAGTTTAGTGCCTGAGAGTGATGGAGTATCATGACCTCTGCAGCAGAGAGCTGATATTTGAAGCGACAACAAGTCATCTGTGATGACGACAGCTCCACATGATGGATGTCTTCATTTTTTCCGGGAGCCAGACTTGTTCTGGGGCCGTGAACAAACACAACGGGTCCTTATATGGAATGGATGGACTGCAGTCGTCTGTCAGAGCTTCATTTAACTACCTGTTCCTGGGTTAGTTAACTCAGATTCATGGCTGGTGGCTGCACGTTAGTTCTGTAACCTTGACTTCATCAGATCCCGTTCATGGCTCCACTTTGCCGGCACACATTTCCATAAATGACACTAAGGAAGAAAGATGAAGGGGACTAATCCTCAGTTTTCCTCATCGTGTGACGGTGCCCCATCATGAATCATGAAGAGGGCGTTTTACAGAGAGTTTCACCACAGATTCAAACAGAACGGCGATGGCTTTATTCTCCTCGGTGCAAAACAACAGCTCACGAAAAGCCAATAAATCTCCACCAGGCACTTGAAACAGGCTCGTCAGCATTTTATTTACCGGATTAATCCTGGAGGAGATGAGGGATTCTTCATGAGCTCTGATATTTAAACAAGCGCTCCTAATATTCCCCTGGAGCTCCCACATCTTAAATAACCAGCTTATTTCTAAAGGCACCCACTCACATTCATTGGCTGAGTAATAACGCCCCTGACTTTGACATTCAGCCCCCAGCATCTCAGTAATTTACTGTAACTCATATTAAAATCCCCCCGCAGCCGGCAGCGGACTAATAATCAAAGCGTTCCTTCAGCGCGGAGCGTATGAAGAACCGAACCGTGCGGATCTCACTGCCTAATTAGCTGAGACGCTGGTCACCGAGTTCAAGGCAAAGAAAATGTGATTACCTGTCCGTGATGGCAGTTCAGAGTTTAACCACAGAACAACTCGGCACCTGCACCGATTCTAGAGGATAAACTTCAGCTGCTGGACGGTAAATGTTCAGTTCTCATCTCAGCACGTTAGGACACTGATAACTTTTATATTTTGCTTTTTGAAAACTGTACAAATATAAATAGATATAGATAAATGCTCACCTCTGTGTATAGAGTGTCCTAACTAAAGAAAATACTAAATTTCATCACTGTAACGTGACGACTACAGCTGATCGTCATGGGGTTTACAGCATTTACACTTCACCAATATTCAGAAGATTATATTCTTTTAATTGTCAATGATTCCTAACATGTTGTTAACAAAGACAAAGACATTTAATTGATGCTTGATATTCAACCTCTTTAATTATAGAATTTATCATAAATAACTACAAACAATTTGCATAAAATGTAAATTTAAAAGCGAATCTTTTCTGCATCGTTTATTATGTAAAATCAAAGTTTTCACATCAGCAAACAAACACAGAGTTTGATGTCTGTGAAAGGCTCGTTCCCATGAAGGGGTCGAACTCCTCTCTCAACCATCCTTATATATATATTTTTATCTTATGCTCTTATCTGTAAAAGTCTGCATAAAGCTCAGTAGGCTACATGGTGAAAATTCCATTACCCCCCCGCTGTAACCGAGCCCGTCGGTCCACAACATCTGGTGTTTGCAGTGTGGTAATGGACTTTAAACTACAGCCGTTCTCCCCTCTTGTCACTATAGGGTGAACCGAGGGCTGGGAAATACAGGTGCAGCCATTAGAGCCAAGATGGAAGCCGGGAAAGAGGTACCAGAAAAAAATCAACAGGACGACTAGGAACTTTAAATGAAAGTCTACAGAAAAACAAGAGAGAGACACTGACACGCAGCCTGGTTTCACCATTTACATAATGAGGGATAGAATAATCAACGCTAATGAAACGACGCAGGCAGCTTAAGAGCAGCATCAGCCGTAGTTTGGGCTTATTTGGGACAACACACAGTCCAGAGACCATCAATATTTCATCAGTTACACATTTTCCGAGCTTTCAGCACAATGGGAGAAATAAATGAATAGATACGACCTTAAAGTGCCAAGTCTCAGCTTTAATCTGAGTTGATTTACATCAGCATTGAAAGAAGTGTGTGTGTGTGATGCTGTTCTCTTAATGCACAGCGGATAAGGTTGAGGAGTAAAGGGTAAACAAAGTCCAAAAAGTTTTTTTGTGTATCCTGTTTGTGTGTCGTCAACACAGTGGTGCAGAGGGGTTGTGTTATTTATCCTCCACTCATTGGTATAAATGCTGTTAACCCTCTGGAGCCTCAGCCATGGTTGGCCTGGTTTCCTGATTGTATGACCTCGACCCTGTGATGCGTAACAGGATGGGTTCAAATCTCACGTTATTCAATCGAGCGACCACGCACACGTGCTCAGTCAGAAACACAGCCTCTTATTATAACACGGTGAAATGGATAAATAATCACAGGAAACTTCCAGTGTTGGATTTTGTCATTATGGATTTATTGTCTCCACAAAGGCAGCAGAACAAAGAATCTCGCACTCCTCGTTCCCGAGACATTTAGTCTTTCATGTTCGATGTCCTCTGATGTCGTATAGAACATCGTAAACCTGTGAGGGTTAAGGAGAAAGTTTATATTTCACCGTTGAGTTTTGATTTTGTCTTCAAACGTCCACACTTGAATTGCAGTGTCTCCATTAAACAGAGAAGCGGTTTGACTTGATCCACGTCTGCGGCTCAGAAGCTGAGTTACTGCGAGGGCGGGGGAACACAAATATGAAACCTCTCAGGACGTATTTATTTCACTCCTTAAATTTACCCTGATAAACAGCTTTAAACTCGACCTTGCCCCCGGCGCTGGCACAGCTCTGAGACATGTGGAGAGAAAAAGTTGTGTACGATTATTAAGTGAATGATGTGGTGGAGGTGGGCTCGCTGGGGAGTGAACGGTTGAAGGACAACTTATTGGTTTCAGGGAGCCGTGGTTTAATTCTTTTGTTTCTGTTTATGGATTTTAAATGGCAGATATTCTCCTCTGGGTCCAAAAGCTTTTACAACAAGGTGAAGAGTTCTTCAGTTTTTAATTTGGCTCAATGCAGCGTCGAGGGACAACATTCCTCAATCGTCTGTCCTTTCAATCCAGGCCCTCGACTGTAATTTACTTTTTAAAGCAAAATATCGCTCTATCATCTAAAGGGTTTAATCTTCACCTCTGAAAAGGTCCCTGTGGATCTGATAAGAATTGATTTACCCAAAGTTTGAGTAAATATCAGGGAATCTCACCCATCCAGTCGTTATCCTTTAAGGGTGAAACTCCAAAACTTGTAAATCCAGCTGTGAGGACCATCGTCATCACTACCATGTGACATCAGACACCTGGACAAGGAGAAGTAGCTCCTGTCGAGAGGTGAGTGGGACGTGTTCAATAATTCAGTTCGACCAACGAAGGGGAAGATAAAACTCACATGAAGAAAAGGTTCCGTCCCCCTCATCTAAACATTCACTCTGAACCATCCATCCCTCAGCTGCTTCATCGTCTTAGACATGAAATCTGACATTCAAACCCAGCTGGACGCCACTTCTGCTCCCAGCGATGATGATTTCCTCGTATTTGATTCATATCTCCAGTATCTACTTTTTTTCGTTTGTTTGTTTGACCCACTTCCCCCCCACGAGGAACATTAAAGTTTCATCTCTTCTCATCTCATCTCTTCCCAGCTTTCTTGCCTCCCAGCGAGAATCACACCAGTTCCTCTCCTTATTGATCCAAACCAGAATCCTCCTCCGTCAATAGCTCCTGAAGTTTCCATGTTACATCCGTTGTTTTCACGACCACCTCAAGTTCTGACACGTGTTATATTGACCTCATTTCTTATTTCACAAGCTAAATTTGACAGCAGGACGTAAAGGCTCCGTATATAATGGCTTCAGTATGAAGATCAATGGACTGAATTAATTGTTTCCTGGGAGAGTTTTATTCTCTTGTCCTCTGGGTACAGTTTGGTGCACAACATACAGGACTGGGAAGTCTACTTTCCTTTTTAAAGCTGCACGACTCAGCACTTTTAGATTAACAATTGGTCCGATGAATCACAATGTGAGAGGAGTAGCTTACAACGGTGAGCTCGCAGAGGCTCATCAGCCCAGTCTCTGCTTCCTCTGAGCAGCAATGAACGGTCCATATTCTTTTTTCTTTTGTTTTTAGAAACTTGTCACAGTTAATTCCCCCTCGCTGCTTCCGTCAGTGTCACCTGCAGCTGCAGAGGGTCGGAGTTTCAGCAAAGAAGCAGTGACAACCCACTAGACTAAAATTACAGAAACCATGTTTGAGATAAATGTATTTGATCTGTACCTTGACTTTTATTTTTGGTCATGTCCCATCTGTTAACATAGAGGAGACGGGGTTTATGACCTAGCCACAAGGGGGCTTCACTATTGAGAAGCAGTCCTGTCATACATCTTTATATACAGTCGATGCATCAGGTCAAGCGTCTTTAGGCTCGAGTTCGATTCTGACTTTGCTGCATTTCCTTTAATTCTGTTGAAAACAACAAGAGCTGCTTTGAGGAGTCATTTAGCACCAACGTTTAACAGTCGACACACACACACACACACACACACACACACACACACACACACACACACACACACACACACACACACACACACACAGACTCATCATGAAGCAGGAGACCAATTTTACACCAGAGTCTCTTCATCAGAAGACTGATTTAGACCCAGATCAGCGTGTTGTGACAGTGTTCTCTCTCCCTTCTCTCTTCACGTGACTCCACTGGAAGCTCATTACTTCATCACCGTCACTCCACCCACCTACACACACAGACACATGCTCCGGAGACAGATCTCCGAAGTGACTGAATTTAAGTCGCATTTGGGAAAATGATGATTTAACATTGGAAGAATTTTGAAAAACTTTGTAAAAACCTCCATGGGCTTTAATCTGGGGTTCTGCTGAATCGTCAAAAATCAATGTCGTTATGTAGGTTTATTATACGAGTGAAACAATGACTCCTGCGCTATTCTGTGACAGTGTGTGTGTGTGGGGTCAGCTCCAACTGTCTCAGAGTTCACAGTCACAAGTTCATGAAGCTGTTTCAGTTCAGCTGCTGGACCTGCGTCTCTGAGCAGACAGACAGGTCAACTCCCACCATGACCTGCTGTTCCTATACAACATGCTCACTGGGGATAGCTCTGAAAATAGTTCACTCTCACAATGCATCAACTCCAGAGCAGAGATATCACTACTCTCTAAATCCTGGTGGTGTCCTACATTTCCCAGACTTCATTTCATTTCCTTGAGGACAGTTTACGAGGCGGCTGGCAGGAAAAGTTCAGGAAAATGTTCCGGAGCAAATGAAGTCTTCGTGTTCTCGCTGGACATTCGAGCGACCACAGGTTCGAGGTCCTGTTGCATTGGCTTCACTTCCTGGACCCAGAGTCTACGTCCATTTTTATAAACAGTCTGTGGATAACGCTCGTAAATCATCACTTTGCCTGAGAACAAAACTGCCAGAATTGTAGACTCTTAGTTGCTTTTCACGGTGTTGTTTTCGGGCTGATGCTTGTTTTTTTGGGGGGGAATAATTTAAGTGCCAGAATCTTGGTCAAGGACACATCACACAGCAGCTGGGGATTGAACCACCGGCACTTTGATTAATGGCCAAACCTTTGCTTCACCTGAGCTGCAGCCGCACAACCCTGCTTAAATAAAAATGTACTGGATCTAGGAAAAGATTTGTAACAGACAATCAAACTAAACTATTACAACAAACAAACTGCTGAAAGCTTTTTTTTTTAAAATAACACCTCACACTCTTTAACGCTTAAACAAACCTGCAGCACCAGTGACTGAGGAGTAAATCACTGTTTCACATTTCCATTTTATTCATTTGGCTGCTACCCTCCGAGTTGCTCTTTCATATTGAAATACTGGAAGGGGATTAAATGCACAGTGACTTCTCTCAATGCTCCGGCTAACCAGTCATCAGACCCCAGTATCTCCACTCTGTTGTCATTTCGTACCAGTGAACTGTCTCCAGTGAGGACGGAGATGTGAAGCCCTGTTTTAAAACCTGCAGCTGAGATTCATCCACGGCTGCAGACTTTACTTATTATGCTGCCGCGGCTTATGGTCCGTGCATGATGAGTGCTGCTGGGTGAGGACGGGCGAGATACACAGAGAGAGAGAGAGAGAAATACTGAGAGTTTCCATGTAAAGAAACTGATAAAACACTAAAACAGGGCCAATAGAAAACTTATATATTTGTCCAATACTAAATTGAAATGATTGCCAACCTATAATATGATGATACCTGCAGTTTTTGAGTCTTAATTATTATTTTACATACTTCTTCATTTTCCCTTTCTTCAACATTGTGAGTTAAAGCTTTTCTTTTGACATTTTCACAGATTTCCAAGGGAATAATTCATGGATTTTGATGAAAGGAATCAGACATAATTAGGTGAACTGATTTCTATGAATATGTGGAATTTGCGCAGAGAAGAGAAAGAGATGCTGCAAACAACGCCCAGCTCTTATTTATTTCATATGACCGTCAAATTCTATTTCAGGAAAATACCGGCTGCTATAAATTCAACAGTTTCAAAGTATATTACCAAATCCTATTAGCTGAAACCAAATACAACCACCTTCAGACGGAAAGTATTAAACTGCAGAGATGAACAGCAGGAGAGAGAATCTGGAGAGAGAGGTGGACAGAGAGAATGAGACTGAAGGAAGAGAAGACCAGAGAAGACAGAGCAGCGGTGCAGCGGGAGACCTGACATCCAGGTAGAAGACAGAGAAAGCAAGAATGGAGAGAACAATCAAAGGATGACAAAGGGAGTGTGTTGATGTGTTGGGCGGACAAAGGAGGAGGAAAAGAAGCTGGCAGCGAACAGCAGGAAGAGAAAAGAGCAACGAGCAGAAAGACGAGTCGGGCGGGTGAGGACTGAGAGTTATCAGCAGATCTGAGTCAGGAGCAGCAGGAAAGAAGAGAAGCAGCTGAAGGGGAGATGTGACGGGAGGGAAGAGAGGACGAGATTCAGATACGCTGCTGGTGAAGCTGGAGATGTTATTACACAGAAGTGGAAGAGGAGGAAGGAAGGATGAAGAACAACAAATGTCCTGCGTCTTTTCTTCACAGCGTTCCTCCTCTTTCCCTCCTTTATATCCACTAAAAGGAATCTGTCGCTTTCAAGGTCGACATGAAACTCAAAATCCAGCACCGACACGAAAACATCTCATATGATGAGGCCTAATGTTGCTTTGGATAAATCCTCGATAAAGTAGAAGATCAGGATTCCTTCACATCCACATTTACTTTCCCTTGAAAGCAACACTTAGCAGATTCACTGACTTGGAATAAGGAGAATGTTTCCTCGTAATCTGCAAAATTAGCTGCGAAAATCTTCGATCCACGTGTTGTAGAGTTGCTGACGTCATCATTTATAAACCAATTACCCTGATTTTACAGTCAGCTCTGAATAGAAGCTTCTGGTGTGAACTTGTTAAACTTGTTTCACTTGCAAACCACACGTTCAACATTTTATGATTAACATTTGAAATGATTTAAATGTCTCTCACACCGGATCCTTTTTCTTTGCTCTTGGTTATTATATTGGACTGAGGTGTCAAGCTGTTGTTTAAACACTCAGACACACAAATACAACACATTTTGTTTACAGCGTTTTCTGCACATTCTGAATTCAAAGCACATTTACACACCGAATGACTTCACAATTCAGGAAATGGGACCTTCTGATGAGCAATTAAATGCAAAGTTGTCTCTCCAGCTGTTTTTTCCTCTACATGAAAATCACTTCATCGCTCGGACACGGAGCCCTGACCATGTGTGGCTGCAGGGGGCGCTGTTGCTCAGTGAAAGTTACATAGTGTTGCTTTAAGTAGCTTCAAGGTTGGAGATCCACAGTGTAAGACAGAATCATTTTTGCACCAGCTTGTTGCAACTCTTCATTGAATCTATATGATATTTACATTGGGAGAAGTATTCAAACCGGAAACTCTGTGTTTTCCACATTCTGTCAAATGGAAATATCCTCATTCCTGCAGAAACTGTGACCTCCACCAACGCCTGGCAGCACAGGGTGAGTTTTGAAATGACCATGAGGTTGGAAGGTGGGAATCAGTCACAGGTTAAAAGAAGCAGTTGACAGTTTTCTGCAGCAGCAAAGGCAGGAAAGTCAAGAAACAGGCTGAAGAAAATCAGACGAGGGACGAGATGATTGTGTCGGGGAAGAGGATGGAAGACTTCTGCAATCTGTCTGGATCAGGCACAAGCATACGTCATCTCCATTTCTCTCCTCACTTTGTCCTGTTTCTCTCCATTTCCCTCTTTCCCTCTTTCCCTCCCCTCCTCTCCTCCTCCTCCTCCTCTCTAAAGCAGGAGATGGGGACAGCAACGCCCCCGCTTCACATTCACACAGGAAAACTGTCTGGTGCTTTTGGCAGAGTGTTCAATAGCAATTACAGAGGAAAGAAAGGAGACCGATTTCTCTTTATCTCCACATCCCAGAATCAAACCAGCAACCTCTCAGACCCAAGCCCGCCTCCCCATCCTCCTCCTCTCACCCCTTCACACTCCTGCTGCTCTCTGGAGTGTGTGAGCACAGACATGGCTCAGGCATCATTCTGCCCGGAGCACCAAATTAACCAGAAAACACAGAAACAGCAGCGCAGTGAATCAACTGGATTCCAACAGTTGCCATGAGCAGAATCGTTCAGGAACAACCGAGACGTTTCACTGAAACATTTAGCTCTGAGGATCAGAAACATCTGGAACCAACACACACTGGATCAACATTTAAAACAGGTACGGGCGGTGCGTAAAAGTTGGCTCCAGAGATTACGCACGCGTTGCACAAGCGTTAATTCTGTATTCAAATGAAATAATGGCACCGCTTCACCTCCACTGGTGCGTGACCAGTGCGCACCAACTCCCGCAGGAGAGAAATACCTGTGGCTCACTTTGTCTAATTCAACATCACAAGCACAGGGAGCAGCTCCGCGGGTCCGTCTGCGCAGCCCGGACCTGCTCCGTCTCCTCCGGGGGAAAGTAGGAGAACGCACGGCCACGCATGCTCACCTTCTGCTCCTGTTGTCCCGCACCGGCTGGAGAGAAGCACGAGGACCTGAGAGATAATCCAAGCGAGTGATTTAGTCCACAGATCCATGGTGAAGCGACGGGAGGCTGCAGAGGAGAAGAGAGGAGAAGAGAAGCCCGGCGGCTGCTGGAGGAGAGAGAGACAGAGAGAGAGACAGAGAGACAGAGAGACGAGCGTCCTCTCCTCTCCAGCTCCAAGAGAGATCTGCTCAGAGAGAGAGAGAGAGAGGGACAGAGGGGGAGAGAGAAAGGGAGGGAGAGAGAGAGAGGGAGGGAGATCTGCTCATAGAGAGGGAGAGCGAAAGGGAGAGAGAGAGAGAGGGAGAAAGACAGAGAGAGGGAGAGACAGAGGGAGGTTAGGGAGAGAGAGAGAGAGAGAGATCCCATCAACACAGAGGGAAAGAGGGAGGGAGAGAGAGAGAGGAGAGGTGGGTTTGTCACAGCCTCCTCCTCCTCCTCCTCCTCCTCCTCCTCCTCTTCTTCCTCCTCCTCCGCTTCAGTCTCTCCATGTTCAGTAAAAAGCTGTTTGTAAGATTCTTCATTAGACCAGAATCCTTCAAACCCTGATCTCTGTGCCTCAGCTCCGTCAAAGCTCAACAGTTCCCTTAGATTCAATCAATTTATTCATTTAGACTCATTAATTATTCTCTAGGAAAACGTCTGAGATCACTTACAAAACAGCTTTCACCATTTTAATTACTTGTACTTAATGTCTTTATTTTTGTTGAATCCTTATTTGAAAAACCTCAGTGTCAAACTGACAGATTATAACGTGTGTGTCAGTGAAAAGTAGTGAAACGTGGCAACGAGTTGAGTTTGTTGTGATGTTTGACAAAGAAAAACCATAAAATTCAAGAAGCCTGAACCAGCCGCTGTCACTTTGCTCCTTAAAACAAAATCCTTCATTTTCACAAACAGCTGCAGATGAATCTTCAGTTAAAAGTGTCAAACTTCTCTGTTTCCACATCTACGACAATACAACGGAAAACCAGAGGATCTCTGCTCCTCGTGACCTTCAACCCAAACAGCTGAAAGCTTGTGTTTTAGCACACGACACTGTATGAACGTTTTATAAGAATTTCAGTTACTTTAAATCTCACAATGCATTTATGACGCCTGAATGTTTCACATCCACATGACAATAATGAGCAGAAAAATCTAAAATGTGTTTTTTTGTTCACAGATTATTCTGAACTTCTTTAAAAGTGTTTCCACTGTATCTGGATGAAAACTGAGCAACTGGTTTTCCTCGAGTCGTGTGCACGTTGCATTGGCTGTAATTAGAACAGGTGGGTCAAAGCAGCCGCAGCTCCACATGCAGCAGGAGGTTCAGACCAATTTGCGGAGCACAGAACCGCCTGGAGACGAGGTGATGGAGCCGCATCCAACAGATCAGGTCGAGCGCTGAATATCAACTCAATACAGTTACAAGGGAGAAGCTTTGGGTTTGCACGGTCAAGGAAAAGGCCTGAAAACAGAGCGGCGAGAGGGGGGGGGGGTGCAGGGAGTCAGCGGGGGGATCTGATAATGAAAACCCACTGAGAGTACAGACAGCAGGGAATCAGATGATGAAAAAAAAACTGTTGAGAGCAAACACAGCGGGGGGGAATCAGATAACGCCGAAGCCAGAGTCTGAGAAACAAGGGCTCACACTGTGCACTAACACACACGCCCAGCATGAGCGTCACACACCTCGCCAGCCTGCGGTCACGCCGCACACAGAGGGACCAGCTGACGGTTTACAGCTCTGATCAGACGGGATTCTGAGGCGGAACTTGTTTCGGAGAAGAAAGAGCAGGTTCGTGAAAGATGTGAAACTCGACAACAGCCGAGAGTCAAACACACAAAGAGCGAGACACGGTTCGAAAAGTTCAGGTTAAATGGAAAAGTAGATCTGAACATATAGATACAGAGAAGAGAGCGGTGGGGTTTCCGGATGCTCGACACGCTTTCCTCTCTCGACTCTTTTGCACCAGCTCTATATTTTCAGTGATTAAAAAATCAACTACACAACTATTTTCACTTCTACTTCTTAAAGGTTTGATGACCTCAGTAGGACCCATGAGGTCTACTGGTCCTATTAGGTCAGTGTTAAACACACACACACATGATACGTTGCCCCTGAGTTAAATATAAACCTGGCATGTTGTGTTTATTTCCCACAGTTTGTTCATTTCACTGCACACTGTTGTTGGAAGAGAACTGAACATTGGATTTTTCAGGGTTCATCAGTTGATCGGAGCCACGTGAGTCCAGATGGCGTCGCTCTCTCGGAGCCAAATCAACCACACTGAAGTCCTAAAGGGTTCAGCGATTTAATAAACTGTTCAACGCGTCCTTTTATTTGATTAAACACCCATTCAGCCACAGATTCCCCCCCCCCACCACCACTACCCCTCCCTCGCTGCAAAACAAGAGGAATTTCTCCTCTGACCTGCCAAGGTGGCTGCTTCCAGACATCCCCCCCTGTGAGGAAGCGACACGCTACTCCTGCGGCACATAGTCATCAATGGAGGGTTTCTTCCCTCGCCATGGCAACTTCCAAAACATCTAAGCAGAGGCTGAAAGGAGTTTTAAAAACCCAGAGAGGAGAGAAGCATGAGAATCAGCAGGGAGGGAGAGGGAGGCTGGTGTAAGAGTGAATGGAACAGAGAGCGAGTGATATCATGGGAGTCTAATGAGCTCCAGCTAGAGTCTCCTTTCAGTTTACTTTGTTAATTTTGTACAAACCATACTAAGAAAAAAAATACTAGGACAGAAAGGAGCTTTCTTTACTGATCCCAGGTCATTGTCAGATCTTATCATGCCTGTTAAAATGATAAATTGTCGTGTTGTCACTGATATTTCACAGCAAATTAGTCTAAATCGTTTTCTTCTGATTTCTGCAAAACGCAGCAATCAAGACGGATGAATTCACTCACACACTCGAATTAAATCGGCACAGATTATTTGCACGGACGTCAATTCTGGTTTCTCTGACCCACCAATTTGTGCCGGCAAATGAAGAGAGACGTTTTTTCCATTTAAACTCTGCCCCAGTGTAAATGTTTGACAAAAGAGGAAACAGTTTCCAGACAGCTCTGTCCGCAGAGAGCTGCAGACACATCCCAGGAGGCAAAGCTGGATAAAGAAGATAAAGAAGGATGTTGGGCTCAAACTTTGCAGAGAAAACCTGGTGGTTGGTTCGGAGGGAGGTCTCTGTGTTCACCGAATCAACTGCACAAACAGGAAGATGAACCAAAGCACAACTTTAACTGGATTAAAACACGCAGGAGTGAAAACCGTGCAAGTCTCAGCCCTGATGAGTCAGTTCACTGCTGAAGGATGAAAGTTGTTCCTCATCTTTCTTATCTACACTATGTTGAATATCGATGCACGTTGACTCTGCTCTGTATTCCGAGCAGCGGCTGCGAGCTGTCGGAGGCCGGCTGCCCGACCGGCCGGCCGGTCGACTGAAACAGAAAAGACACTCACGAGTTTCTTTGAGAGCAGAGCAGAGATCAAGCGGCTGGAAGCCTGAAAAGAGAAATCACCCAGTTTTTAGAGGAGGAGGCGAGGAGTCCACTCTCCTGTGTAATTCATACTGATGCACTGCATTCTGGGTAGTGAGGGTTGGAAAGGAAGGGTTTTGATCTGCTGTTAAATAAATATGCATTTAATTCAAATAACACTCAGAGTTACGTATATTTTACAGTGTCGTTATTCATTTTAGCTGGATTTTCCAAGAATACCTTAACAACTGCTCCTTATCACGGTTCACTCGTTCAAATACTTTATTAAACCATTCACAGTTGCTGTTATTTCAGAGAAATCCGCAGATTTAAACATTAAAGTGTGTTTACAGTTCTCGGGGAGAACTGTGTGAATCAGGTTGAACAAAGCCGTCTGTGGCTCCAGAGGAAGTTGTGCAAAGTCTGACAAATCGCCTCCAGTGATGTTACTCGAGTCGGCGTCACTCGGGTCTAAAGACTATAAGTTTGAAACTGAAAGAAAAGAAGAAGAAATTGGGGATGTGGAGTTAAAAAAGAGGAGAGCTCACCAGGCTGCTCCTCATCTGCGCCCGAGGCGAGAAGAGCTGCTGCTGGAATAACACAACAGAATCACCAGCCTAACTGTCAGGGGCTGAGCTGCATTGTGGGTAATGCAAGCGCCAGGTTTTGACAGGGAAGAAGAATGTGTGGAATAAAAAAAGACAATATCTCTGGTTTGTGCTGCTGCATGAATTCTGAACGCTTTAAAAACAAAACAAAAAACAACGAGCCCGACAACATTATCAGTGCAATAATAAATCAGCGGAGTTCTCCTGTTTTTTGTTACTGTGTTTATTTTGTTGCTGACATTTTGAAGCTTGTATATTTGATTGAGTGATTGGCAGCTCAGTGCAGCAGTAAAGGGATCAGCTGGTTCACAGATAACATCCATGATTCAAGAGCAAATAAACACAAGTTCTGTTTCTGTCGTCGGAAAAAGTTTGTGCAACTCATATTTCTGGTTGATTTTTAGAGGTGAAAAGTTTTAAATACAAAACCACCGGCAGCAAATTGTTAAATATGCTAAATATGAGCCGTTCATGAATCCAAAGATCACAAATTGTTTACATACATAGACCTCAGTTCAATAAATATGATATTTTTCATCAAGATTCATGAATTATTAGTTTAGAAAAATCAATGAAACATGTAATTTACCCATCGGTGTCCAGACCTTTGCAAAAAGATGTGTACAGTGTAAATTATCATTGATTGTTATTTGGCTGATAAGTAAAATCATATATACTTTAAAATCTTGCCAAAAATCTTGTGATTTTCTCTGTAGATTAAGCTCAGTTTCATGCTGGAGAAGGAGACAGTGTGTGTGTGTGTGTGTGTGTGTGTGTGTGTGTGTGTGTGTGTGTGTGTGTGTGTGTGTGTGTGTGTGTGTGTGTGTGTGTGTGTGTGTGTGTGTGTGTGTGTGTGTGTGTGTCAGTATATCATATACACAGACTACTACTTTGATAACCTTCAGAAAGCCAGAGGTGGGGCTTTGCCCTGCAGCCTCATCAATAACTCACCGTGGTCGAGCCGCTGACGGCAGCGAGGCCGTGAAGTTCTCACAAGGTCGATTCCAGTTCACCTCAGTAACGTGTGTGTTCGAGAAAACATCTGATAACTTGATTACTTAAAAAAACTTTACTGCTTCACTCTACAACTGAAAACTTGCAAAACCTTGATAAGAAACTAGAAAGTGGAGGGGGGGGGGGGTCGGCAGAACCTCGATAACGCAGCTTCTTCTCCTGCTTCCTATACCGAACAGACTCTGGCTCCAAATGATGCATCATCCATCTTTATTTATCCATCACCTTCTCTGACATCATGAGGTTTTTCATTTTCACTGATTTCTCAGAAAAGTATAAATTATTGATCTTGATGAAAAACTAATTTGATATATTTAAGAGATGTTTATGGAGGAATGTGCTCAACAATGTGTTCTAGTTCTCTACGGTGTGTTTTAATTAATACTCTGACATGATAAAGATGATAAAAGAACTCGACTGGGACAAACAAGACTCAATGTTGAAAACAAATGAAAAGCTCTTGAATTACCTTCACGTCCTCTTGACATCAATCCTCAGAAGATCAATGATTAATCAAGTGTCCATCTGAACAGATTAAATTTCAAGAATATGTAATATTAATCAGGGATTCACAAAAAAAAAAACCTACCAGCCCTTCGCTTTAACGACTCCTATAATTACCTCTGCTGTCTGGATCTAATGAACCTTACTAAGAATTAATGACTGGGAAAAAAATAAAACCTCTGAATTCGGCTGCTTTTATTTTCTGCTGGGTGAAAAGGTGAGAGTGTTGGTGAGAGGTAGAGAGAGGTAGGGAGAGGCAGTGAGAGGTAGGGAGAGGTAGAGAGAGGTAGGGAGGTTCAGGTCCACGCTGGTTAATCCAGACCTGACAGATGGTGTGAAATGTCCGCAGGCTGCCGGTCGGATGACGAACGCAGCGGCAGGTTTCCTCCGAGAGGAAGACAGGTGAGCTGCTCGTCATCTGACCTGAGAGACGAGAGAAATCAGGGTTTTGTCGAGCGACCGGGTTCTTGTCTGTCGGCAGCTTCACGTCTTTATTATCGCTGAAAAAGAAATATCAATATTTGGAGGTATTTGAGTGTATTTGTGACCACAATCGAAGACTCGCTAATCCATTTTTACTTGTCTGTCGTCTTTGTCGTTTTCTGACACAAGGAAAATATCAATGTGCTTTGTTACGAAAATATCCTTCCATTCAATCCCAAAAGATAAGACGAGAAAAAAAGATCAATATAGATCCTGATTGGAAAATGTTCAACATTCAACTTCTCATTTCTTTTTTTATTCTTCTTTTTAAAAAGGTACATTTCTGACATTCGTGAGCTTCATTGACAGTTTGTCTCAGAAAAACCAGGTAAATTACAGTATTAAGTATAACAAATATATGTTTATACCAACAGGATTGAATAGTATTTTAGAAAAAGCAGTACATATTATTCATGAGAAAAAGATTTGATCAAAAAAAGTTTGTTTGACATTTTCAGAAGTAAGTCTTTTCCCTCGTAAGCAATTAGTGAGCGATGCTTTCACAAAGATCAAATTATAATAACATCATTTTTTAGAAAATTGACTCTCACGAAACACATTTCAGTTCTGTTAACTTAATGGACGATTCATCAGAAGTGGAGTTTATGTTTTTATGAAACCTCCTTTCATGGAGTTGTGTTGTCTGACCTCTCACATTGTATTGACTCCTGTCTGATGCTCTAAATATGAAAGTTGTTTTCACACAACCTGCTTGGTTCAAATAATGGTTAGAAAAAGCCTCAAGGTGTTTTTCATAATTCATGAACCCAGGTCAGAAAGGAAAGATGATCTGACTTTTCCTCTGTTGTATCCTTGAAACACAGATCAGCTCCACTAATCCTGTTCATTTCACTCTCAGAGAAACTCAGGTGTTGTTGTTGTTGTTGTTGGACCACAGCTGATCGGACCGGCAGCAGCTTCAGTCCAGTTATTGGTCGGTTCAACGCCGTCCATCTCTGTCAGGAATTAACACGATTACAGCCCCCCCCCCGAAAGTCAATAAGACATTTAAATAAGAGAGCGTAAACAAGTCTCACAGATCATTACATTAAACTGTAAACAGCGTTTCCCATTTTCCTCTGAATCATAATGATTCTTTAATTAGGCTGGAGGCACTTATGAAAAGTGGAAGCCATTTAGCAAGTTAATCTTTGGAGCGAAGAAATAGAGTTTAGTGTTTCCAAGACAACACAACCATCCACCTGTTATCCATCCCTCCATCCATCTATATAACTCGTCTTTTAAAGGGCCCAAGGGGGGGTGGAGCCAAATCAGCTGACATCGGGCGAGAGGAGGGGTACGCCTTGAACGGGTCGGCAGGATAGACTTTATATAAAGATGGACGACATGACAGCTCCCAAAAGTGAAGCCAAATCATCTCCTTGTAGCTGCAGTATAGGTCACTAGCCTCCTCCATGTTAGTAGCTTGGACATGGACCATATTTCAAAATACACATTTTTCTCCAACATGGTTTCTGTCACTTCAGGTAGTTTTTACCACCTCGCTACCACGACTCCATCCCCGGTTGCTCTAGTGCTCAGACTCTGGCCCCAAGTGATGTCATCGGGGCAAGATGGCGTCTCATCTGAGATATTTTGGCTTCATTTCTGGACAGTGGGAGGAAATGGAGATGTGTCGTCCATTTTTATTCATATTCAATGGCTGCGGGTGTACAGCAGAGAACCCAGGCAGATAAGAGAGGCCACAGTTAGCCGTCAGATTCAAACCCACAACCTGGTGAGGAGACACCACGAGGAAACAAAAGAGCCGAAATCTGAACCAGTACATACCAGTACTCCAGATTGATTCTCGGTATTGATCGCAGGTGGAAAGGCTCTGATCATCCTCTTAGGGTTAGCAGTTCTCGTTTTGATTTTAGACGTATTAATTACACATCCTGCATTTACTCTACTGAGATGTCAGTGATACACATCACATCCGTTTACTACAGTAAGACGATATCCTCCCTGCTGCATGGATCAGAACTGGGCACTTACTGGAAGACACATCTACCTTGAATGAAAGTCTTTAAGTCGGCGTTACTCTAAACACAGACGTCTGGGAAATCTTTTCAACGTTAAAGATAAAGCATCAAATTCTAATTATGAAAAGAAATTAATCAAGCCGTCAATCAGAGCTCCGTGGATAAATCCAGCCTAAATGAATTCCACCGGAGCTTCACTACTTTCGTGCATTAATAGTCTCATTAAGGAAAAAGAGGAAAGGGTTTTCATTAAACCTGAAAATAGCATTTCAATTCAACTCCTTCATTAAAAATGTTTTTGAGAGGAAATTTGTCCGAGAGCAAATCATCCCTTCAATTATGCCGAGGAAATGAATCACGTCGTTCATGAGTTACTTATGCACAGAAGTTTATTATGGATTTACATGGGTTGCTTCTTTCTTTCAGTTGTCAGTCACTGCTGCCAATGCAGTTGATCCTCGCTATCAGCACGACTAATGTATGCTGTAGTGCAGAGAATAAAAAAGAGAGAGGGCTTTATCCGAAACAGCTCAATTATCCAGAATATTGGCTGGTTAATGTGGTGTGCAGAGGGGGGAGGACTTGAGAGGGGCCAGCCAGCAGAGTCAGGGCGAGATGGAATTATTCTGGAGGAATTATTCTCACCGCAGTTTAATTTCCTGCCAAAATCGTATTATTTGACACCGACTATTTTAAGCAGAAAACTTGAATTAAAGAGAGCGAAAGAGAACCTGAGCTGCTGGTTAATGAAGGTTGACGAACATGTTTTGTGGAACCAGCTGGATGACTGCGGGGCCCGCCCGCGGCACAGGCTCTGGACTCGGGAGGATAAGTCCGCCGAGGCCCCCAGAATCCGCCCCGGAGCCAGGGCTCTTTAAGATAACCTGATGAACACCCAGAGGCACAGCGACGAATCCTGCTCACTCCAAACACCTGGCAGGCCTGATTAGGAATAGGCAGCAGAACTCAACTGACAAATCAGGCCGGACAATATTTCTTTTACATCCATTATCTGCACCGCTTCGACCTTTGCGGGTCACGTGGGGGCGCTGGAGCCAATCCCGGCTGACATGTGGGGACATGAGGGGGGCGGCACACCGGACGGGTTGCCAGCAAAGAACCACTGCACCACTTTCCTGATCGTGCAACCTTAAACTAACAGTGAAATACTGAGCCGCTGAGTAACGATCAGGTGTAGAGAGTGAGGAGTCTTCTCAGCTACAAGCATCGAGTCCGATAGTTAACTTTGTAAAAAAAACGTAGGAGCCTACATTAGGTTTTTGAAGTGTATCTGATTTACTTTTATGTCAGAACTGTAAATGCTCTGTTCTTCATTGTTCACATCTCTGCTCACTTGTCTTGGGTTTATACATTTGTTGACAGAATGTCAGGCAGGAGCTGAAGTCCACATGAAAATCGAGCGACTTCTCTGAACTCTGGTTTATCTCGACTGACTCAGTAACAGCCTCAGAAGTGGAACAGCCTTTTTTTTAAGATAAGAGATGTGAAGGATGTAAAATTAGACTTTATCTCGGATCAGGTGATGAGAAGTGGCGACAGAGGGACTCGTGGAAACCTTTCGAGAGAAGTTAAACGTCACCTTGATCTAAACATTTTGCTCAAAAAGTTCATTAACCTTCATTTAAGAAGATGAACACAACTCAAAGTCCCACTTTCTGACACTTGTTTATTTTTAATATGGAGTTTTTCTTTCTCCAACTGGGGAAACTGACCTCTGTGGATCTGAGAAGACGCTACAACACCATCGTGCTTCTTCTGATTATCTCTGTCTTTCCAAGCGAATAAAGAATCTGACAACTGTCTTGTTTTTTTTAGATAAAAAAGAGAAACAGAGACAGTAAAGCTGGATATTTTCCTCTGACTGAGGACAGATATAGATTTATCAGAGAGATTATTTACCTGCTGGTAAATCTGTGAACGAAAAATGTTTAGATATATTCAACTACAACATTTTAAATACAATATTCAGCAGCACTTGAAAACCAAAAGATGGAGGATGAGGGTGTTTTGACCTTGTCCATCTGTTGGAGCTGACCTGCATGTTTTGTTCTAATAGACCTCAGGGGGAAACCAGCTTGGCACTGGTATGAAGCCCAAAATATCCAAGAGCCCAGTTTGAGTCGCCTGGATGACCTGATAAGAGCAAATGATCCATTTCTCCACTAGAGCATGAATCGCTCAGAGACAGAAAGCTGTGAAACTGCAGTGTCACCTATTTTGTTTTAAATCCAAGATCACCCAGAGACGCAGGAATCCATTTAGCTGGAAAATCAAAGAGCGTCTGTCAGCCCCCGTGAAATACCTTCTACAGACGGACCCAGAGGACCAGTCCAAAGAAAACTCTCTCTCTCACCAGATGATGGAGGAAATAGACACGAGACAACCGTGAGTCTTTGAGTCTTTGTGAGTCTTTGTTCCTGTGACTGCGTTAAAAACCCGTCTTTCCCCGCTGATGAAGCAGAAGCTGCTCCAGTAGGTGATACTGGAAAGGTTTCACCCGTGCGTGCTCATAGATGTGCCGATACGTTTCCAAATGCCAACATATCCTTTGGTGCTTTGCTGTCGCCTTCCCCACTTTGAAGATCCTGAGGAGATTGAGAAGAGCTGAGACGAGTCCCTGCAGCTGCCGTCTGAGCTGTTTAAACATGACAACTGAGCTGCGACTGGGATTTACTGCCACTAACTGCTGCAGGAGCGATTCCCTGCTTTGTGCGTTTGCCGTGGAAGAGCTGTGAATCCTTTAGTAAGTGCATCTAGCTGAATCAACTTGTTAGGATCTAATATTCAGAAGTCAGAAGGAACGTCTCAGTGGCCAATTTAAATGGTCAATTACGAATAACTCCTCTTCAAAATAATATGCGTTGGGGCATGTTTGCATGTTCCAAAGTTGACAGTTCTGGGAGCATATTAAGTTATCATACATTATTTATAATTTTAGTGCTCTCTGGTTTATTATTCAAATTTCAATTTACAGTAATTCTGCCTCATGGTAAAAAAGTTTTAATGGGTTTGTCCTCCCGAGATCTGCCTGCGCTGCCAGTGCTCGTGGCTTTGTGATACGAGAGGAGCTGCAGTAATGTTCAAGATGAAGATGGCATCGAAGTGTGTGAAATTATCCCTGTGCCAGAAATGTCAGAACTACCTGGAGCAGAAACCGTCTGGCAAGCTGGAGCAGAGAAGGTCTGAAGAGAAGACTGAACCGTCACAGCAGGTATACAATAAATCAGTTTAAGTTAACTTGACACTTATAGATAACTCCTATAGACTCTGCTTTATCATTGTTTCCCACAGATTTCATTTATTCATTCCCTTCCATCATAGACTCGCGATTTAATATTTACTACAACTACCAACTAAACCACGCTTCTCACTCGCAGCTCTTTGGGCTCTCCAGAATCTTCATTTACTGACTTTTCGTTATATTCCATTGCCTTCAGACCGACTTCTTCCCATCTCGCTCTAAACACCTGGCTGCAGCAGTAAAAGCTTGACTCTTCAGGTTCGTATCCAGCCGAGGGGCCCTGGGGGGGGGGGGGCTGTGAAGCGTGATATTAGCCCCCGAGCTTCGCAGCGGGAGGCTTCAGAGCCCTGACAACCTCAGAGCATCTCCGATCCATCACGGGTGACTGACAGATGCTCTCTCCTGGAACAAAACTCTGCGAAAAGAGAGAAGCCGCCCTGACACTGTGAAACGCCTCCGAGCGAGTCAGCGACTAAACCTGCTATTAGGACGGAGCGACCGCAGATCCACGGATTAGTGAGCGCTTTGAGAACACGCACGGATCAGACGAGAGGAGCGAGCCTGCTAATAGGACACAGAAGTGACCACAGATCGCTGGTTGACACAACGGCAGCTCGGAAACTGCAGGTTCAGGCCGAGGGTGAAGATGTTAAGTGAAAGGTCAAGAGCTTAATCCCCCGTAACAGCTCCATCATGGGATTAGACCGAGAGACAGAATCCCTGTTCGTTCAATCAAACATTAAAATAGACCCTTTATATGTATTTGATGTTTAATCGTCTCTGAACTCTCTGGGACGGTAGAACAATGATCTGACCCTGATGAAAATGTATATTTATGGTTCTGAGTTGATGTGAAAGCATAAGACAAAGCAGCTTTTTTATTGTGGCTTCAGACGCGTTTTCTGTCCTTATGAAAAACAACCAATTAGTGCAGCAAGATTGTCACAGTTATGAACCTTCACTGGAATCTGAACTTCACACAACCAATAGCAGCTTCTTGTCCAGGGAACTTCAATTTGCAGACAAACATTATTCTTCTCAGGGCCACGGATGACATTTTCCAGTTATTATACCGTATATTATATTTCCACAGTTTCCACATTATTAGTGCATTAGCTATGACATACAACCGGTAAAGTGACCCTTTCAAATTAAAATGCAGGATGAGAAAGGTGGTCTCAAGGTTTTTTTTACATCACACGACGGTTGGAGGCATTTTAATAAAATAAAGCAGTTCTGCTCGACTGGTTCAACCCTATAAAAAGTACATTATCCATGTAAACATTTGGATGATTATTCATTTCTAATAACCTGCTTCATTCCTCTTGGTAATAACGTTATTTCCTGCTCTTCACTGACTCTTAATGCATTTAGAGCTGCCTCGGGCTACATCCTCCATTTAGATTAAGATTCTGCTTCACATGTGAAATTGTCCTCCTCCGGGCTGTCTCCATCTGTCTTTCTGTTCATCAGCTCAGTTCTCTCTCTCTCTTCTCCTCTGTCTCTCACTCCGCTTTCTCTCTGTCTGTAAGTGTCGGCCATTTTTCTCTGCGTGGGGATTCCTCCTGTCACAAACTGACACTTGTTTCCCTTCCACCAATCTCCTGCTGAGAGCGGCGGGACCGACGAGAGCAGAGCTACGTCTCCTCCCATGTAAACATCCATTACTGAGCACAGAGGGAATGGAGGGGGGGGCTGTTGGTGCATCTGCAGCTGATGTGTTTCAGGTGTCGTCAACAAAACAAACCTTATGAAAGCTTTGACCTCAATTCCAACAACAGGTGATGGTGTTTCCGCGCAGCAATCTGCTTCCATTCCAAAGAACTGCACAGCAGCAGCTTGTTACAGACCAACACATCAACACGAGCGACCAGCGCTGCAGACGAGAGGCGCCTGTGCAACTCAACTCACAACTTCTGCTCCACAGTATAATTGGGAACACTAATTAATTGCTTATTTGTCAGCTGCTCATTCAGATGTAGAATCAGCAGTAAATGTGACGTGGATGATATTTAACTATAACATTACTATTCTCAAAGCAATAAAAGTACTTCCTAATAAAGCTCTGTTCAATATTTCTTTTTAACTCCACAACAAGCTAGCAGATAAAAAGCCCTGAAATATTATCACCTCACAAATTTTTAATGGCTAATGTTTGCTTATCCAGCATAAACTCTTAATGCATAGGTCCTAACAAGTGTCCCATTTACCTGACAATCACCAATATACAGTTTCCTGCCATATGGAGGCTACAGTGCTGCAGCCAACAGTATATTAACTTTGTCGTTAAACCGCCTGGTCCTTTTTTAAACTTCACGTCAGACTCCTGCTCAGACTCCTCAAAGGTCAGACTCACTCTACACTGACACTGAATCCTTTAGACTCCTCATGTCCCACCAAAGGTCAAACAATCATCAGACCATTCAGACTAACTGGGCGAGTTACATCGTTTACCAGAGCTCACGACCGTCTCAGTGCTCACTATCAAAATGTGACCAATCATGTGTTGACTCAGTAACTTAATGTTTGACCTGCACAGGTATCTTTGAATCGTTCAAGATGATTATTACCTCCAGCAAGGGGGGGGGGGTCAGCGGGATTGTGCAAAAAGTGTTGAACCGATTTTCTTAAAACTGGGTGGAAGGACAAGACTTAAGCTTTAGGCTTTATTTAACATTGTGATTAAAGAAATCGGACACATTAGGGTATTGATATCTGTGAGTGAACATAAGGGGACAGTTGGGCCTTTGCTCTCGACTCGGTGCCGTTCCAGTTTGGAAGAAGTGCCGTTCTCCACTGTAACGATCCTCCTCGGTAATTGCAGACATGTTTGTTTAGTCCACAGGCTGTTTTTGATTTGTCGCCTACAGGAGCTGAACTGCTGAGTGTGGAATTAATGGAGACGCTAATGACTCTGCTGAATCAGAGCGGAGCAGTTTGTGCTTCAGCGGCTGCAGGTTCGAAGGGTTAATGGATTATTTCTGCTTCAGGGGCAGGAAGGAAAGTAATGTGGTGACATGGAAACAGAGGAGCCGGGAGGAGACGGGATTTCTTCCTGGTATTTAAATGTTCTCTCTCTTATCGCTCCATCTAAAGGTGCAAACATGTAAACACATTTTAAACCACAGCATTGATTCAGCAGATCTATCTATTCATAGCTGAGCTCATTTAATTTCTGCCAAGTCTAATTAGCTGTTTAATATTCTCTTTGTGTCACGGTGGAAATAATTAATGCCCTGACTCGACCAAGACGGAAAAATATCTCTCACTACATCATCAGTGTTTTTTCACCCTCTCTTGAGTAAATATTGAACTGACCTGACACTGTTCAGTTGACATTTAGTAGTTCAGGGTCTTTGTGCTCAACAATCAGAAACTAATTAAGTGACGCTGAAATAAACTCTGGCCTCTTATGAACTCAACTGATAATTACTGTGCCAAGCTAAATTAAACACAGAATGAATTAATGAACTATTTGGGGGTTTTTTTTTTTTAAAGCTCTGAATTCATTATTCATGCGTTAAACTCTGAGATTGTTTCCAACATGACCTGAGAGTTTCTTGCCCTTAAGAAGAAAGTCAGAAGTGAGGAGATAAAAGGAAGAGAGATAAAAAGGAAAAGGTGAAAGTGAGGAGAAGGTTTTCTTATACTCTGCATCTTGTGATAGTCATTGTATTCTCAGGTTCTGGCAGAACGCCTCTGTGACCTTACGTACGTACAAGGGAAACGTACACGGCCTTCAATCAGATAGCGATATGGCGCAGTACCACCAGAAATTGTAGGGGGCGATGTAGCATAAAGTTCCAGCAAGGTGATCTTAGGACACGAGGAAGACATTTTCACAACGGAGGAGAGACTTTTACGACAACGTCATTTAAAACTTTTTCGTACATAATCACAAACTCCACTATCGCAAATTGTTTGTTGTTGTCAGTAGCGGGTCGACTCTGTGCTGCCCTCTAGTGGCTGTATTGCTTAACAACCAGGGCAACGTAAAGGACGTGTGGACAGTGATGGTTACATCGTGTGAAACCGACGTAAGGACGTTTAAAGAACAGTCAGAAGAGCTTCACTGATCAACAGAAACAACGATTCTCGACGGTGAAGGCGTCTGTGAAGCACAGTGATGACGACTCACAGAGATAAATGGTTCAGAACCTAATCTGACACCGGCCAATTGCAAGGTGCCAATTTGTAATAAAAGGGAGCAGAGGATTGTGGGTCGCTGGAGTCCGACCAGACTTCCCATCAGCGGATCTGGACTGGGCTCAGTCACGTCACATGGTCTGTATGAGTGGGAGTCCTTCTGTGTAATTATCGCCCGTTTGACACAGTCGCAGCGTCTCGTCTGGAATATGAATGAGAGAGATTAGACAGAAAAAAAAAAAAGAAGATCACAGCGAAGTCTTGTACCTGAAAGAATTATCAACGCCTCGACTCCCATCACCGTCCTCACGAGTCCTCGCCAGCGCTCGACAATTATCTGGTTCGTGGACGCTCGTCTTCCTCACGTCTTCAGCCTGATCATTTACTTTCTCTGAGACGTGGATTCCTGCTGTAAAATCCAACACATCAGCCGGCGTGTCACAGGTTGATAGAGGATATAGATATAGATATATATATATATATATTTAAAGATATATACATCTCTATGGCACAAAGCCCAGACTTACTATTGATGTTTGAAGCTTTTAGTGATGCAGCTAATAAAAGCTTAATGATTTGTGTGTTTGTGGCTTTTTAATGCTTATTCTGCCGGGAATGTGTTTCCCAGACATCAGGGTTCGGGTCCAGGCAGTTTTGTCGTCACATCAACGTTTACTGACCTTTGTTACCGTAAAAAATAAAACCGACCTTTTTAAAACATCCCCATTAACCTCGAACGGGCCCTGGTCGTTACGCTACAGACCCCAGGGCACAGACGTGTGATGGGCTCCCGGGCAAGTTTCCTTTTTTATTTATTTATTAATAAATCAGGCGCAGCATTCAGGGCATGTACAGAATAAATTTGACTCCTTGTGGAGAGCACTGTGCGTCATTGGGAAATGAAAAGAAACCATTAAAATACAACTTGACTAAAAGGCTCAAAGCTTCTTATATTACATGGAAAATAAAGCAGCCGGGGCTTTTAAATACCTGACTGTCTGTCTCCTGTGCTCCTCCATCGTCCCCAGGGGTTTGTCTCAGAGTCTGTCTGACTGACGATCTCCTCCTGTCTCCTTTCTCTCCATCACTCTCCTCCTTCCTCCTGGTCTGGTTAGGAAAAGATGCAAATGACAAAAGTCAAAGTGAGTCCAACCTGATCTCCAATTCTGTGATGTGATGATTCTGTATTTTAAAAACCCAATAAAATACAAGATCAGGAACATTTTTTTTATTCGCTTCTGAAAACAGACTAGAATCACCAGGATGGCCGAGTGGTTAAGGCGTTGCACTCAAGATGCAATGGACTCAAGTCCTCGTGGGTTCAAATCCCACTCCTGGTAGAGATGGATGTACTTGTATGAGCCTAGAACAGGACTGTAGCTTCTAAAGTGGATGAAAATACAATGTGCTGCCCCTGACTCTACAGTGAGGACAGGATTTCTAGGATGTCAAAAACATTACCCTTGTAATTCATCACAACAGACACACTTTTCTCCAGCTGTTGGAGAGCTCGCAGCTTTTCTTATGTTTTTAAGTTAGAAAACCATGAACAAGTTGATTTCTCTCTCTTGAACAAAGCAGCGAAAGACATTCAGAATGTGAATAATGTAGCACAGTCTTATGAATATGTTTGTGATTTGAGGGTTGCCAGGTCTGAAGATCATTAATGAGGGAGCGCGACCTTCCCAAGGTTCAAGGTCGAGCCTGGACACTTGTTTCTTAGTTCCGCTGCTGAACTTGTCCTCAGGGTGTGGTGGTGCAGAGGGAGAAGACGGCAGCATCTAGACGACCTTGTATTTCATCCCGCTGAACATTTTTCCTTTAGTCCAAATTGTTTTAATGTGAATTTTGATGTCAATTCATTGGCCTTTATCGTTGCAGCTTGAAACGTCCTGGTCCCAAGATGCCCATTGACGTAAAATGTGCAAATTCAAAACACACAATGACGTCCTTGTGAATTTAATCCTTTTGTTTCCGCTTGTGACAAAAAAAAAATTCTAAACTGCTTTGTAAATGAATTAAAGATTAAAAAACCTAATTTACTTGTTTTTTTGGTACCTTGGTGTCTGCTTGAATCTCAGTGAAAAACGCTTCCGAGGTTATAATGGCTCCATTCAGGACATCGCCGACCTCAAAAAGACGGTATAGAAATTCACCTCTTTCAAACTGCTTTCAGGTGCAGTAATGGATTTTCAGCCGAGAGCAAGAGAGGCAGAGAAATAAAGCCACAGCGAACAGAGTGCAAGGTAATGAGAGACAGACACAGAAAGAAGAGAAAGACGGAGGGAGACGTTTGGACGATTCAGGCAAATTCCCAGTAGCGTATTCCAACATGGACAAGATGAAAGGGCGGCAGAGAGAGAGAAGATGGAGGGAGAAGAATACGGGTCGTCTCTGTGTGACACACCAGCCTTCAAGGTGTCTGCGTGGGGACAAAGGACGGAGCAGACAGGACACTGGAGCTGTGTGTTCAGCAGGTAAATGAGGGACCCCTCAGGGAGATCAGACACAAACAGCTCATCTATTCCCTCTCTGACTGCTATCAAGGTCAAATCTCACCCCGTCCCGTCCTCAGAGACTCTTCTGATGAGCTGCTGACGAGCCCACGAGCAAGGCAGTCATTGTGTCGGAGCACAAGGACCTGAGATCCGACCCCAGTCGACAACAGACTGCATTCAGCAGGCAGGACAATAACCAGCGAACAAACTGTGAGGTCATTCTCGACCAATAGGAGACAAAACGTATAAGTTTAAAGTTCAATTTAGAAGTTTTTAGTGGCTTTCAACCAGATGTCATGTCTTCTAACTTCAGATCATGTGTGTTTCTGTGAGATATACAATATATTCCATCATTTATTATTATTTAGTGCCTATTCATTTAGCTTCTAACTTATTTTTACAAGCATTGGGGATCTGCCGATTCCCAGAAAAATACCAAATTGATTAAGTAACCTCAGGTGTAACTTTCTCTTATGTGTAATTTTCATTTTTGTTTTCTTGCTCCCGTTTTATCTAAAAGTCATTTTAACATTTTATCCAAGTCATATATTATATATTATATATAGATAATTGATAATTGATTTACATTTCTGAGCTCAGTAATGATGAGTGATGTCAAAGCTCAACAGCCTTTAAAGGTCATAGTGTTTGACGACCACACAAATCTTTGTTTTTGTTGAATTCCAGACGATGATCCAAAAAAACGTTTAACAGTCGTCGGTTTCTTTCAAACAGACGAGTCAGTGTCGTTTGGACGATCGGCTCAATCACAGCTTTGATCAACCTTCACCCAGAAGCTGAAATGTGCTAAATGTCTGACTCAGAGAGCGTCTGAGTCACTGGAGGGGATTCTTTCCATAAGAGTCTGTGATAGGGGAAGATTTCCTCTCATCATCATCATCATCATCATCATCATTTCCACACACACAGATGTCACTGCAGCCCTCGATTATGGCTGTGAAATGGAATGTAACAGAGTCAGACTGTGAAATGTCCTTTCTACACAGAGCTCGGCTACATCGTGATGATTCACACCTTCACCACGGCCGCGTTTCTCTCACACAAACTTTTATCACTTTAGACTCACAGTGCCCACAGTGTCCGTTTTAATGCTTTTCAGCTTTTTGGAGGTGAGCTAATATACCAGGGCTCTTGGAAGAGGAAATCCTTCTCTCCAGAAAACATAACATAAAATTCTCAGAGGATGTATTCACCTGATATCTTGTTACACCGGATGAACTGTGGGAGATTAAAAGAGTAAAACACGAGGGTGAAACAACCTGCATCGTGACGAGACATGTACGAAAAGCCCAAACTAGGAACTAAAACCAAAAAGAGAAACTTTTATCCTCCGCAGTCGGCAGGTGATTAGAATAAATCGAATGTTTGTTTGGTTTCCATGGAGACGTGCAGGATGCCTGTTGTGTTTAATTTAGTGGCAAATTCTGACATTTTCCCTGTGGAGACGTGAACACACAGAAAAACATGATGACCTCTGTTTCATATTTGCATCTCAAACACAGCCGGCGCGCACACACACACGTGCACACAAACACACACACACACACACACACACACACGCATGCACGGCTCTGTGGGAGTAGATTTGATTCAGGCTTAATTAATGATTTGATAAGTGCTGGGCGGTTGAAAGGAGCACGGGGGAATGGAGCCAATCAGATGTTAACAAGTGATGAGTTTATCCACCTGCTACACGTTGACCTAAGAACACAAGGCCCCCGGCTGCTGGCTGTCGGCAGGGAGGCTTAAAACAATCCTGGATCCAACCCGTTGCATCACCTTTTCTGCTAATGATGCTGTTCAACTGTCCTCTCGACAGATCCCCAACATTACTAACGTCTTCTATCACCCACACAAGAGTCAAACTGTAGCGAGAGAGTCTAAGGATCAGTGGAGTTCTCCAAACAAACCCCAAACAAATATAGCAAAGGAATCCAAAAGATGGACGGAGATAACAGCTGCTACTACAAGTTCCCTCTTTACAAAAAATGGCCCCAATGCGCCGTCGAGAGAGGATACGAGGAACCGTATGTATCACGATGTGGAGATGTAATGACGTCTGTTGGGATGTGAGAGTTTGGTCACATCACACAGCCCCAACCAGGCTGCAGCTGTTTCCTGCTCCGAGCTGCCGGCGCCGTCGGTAAAGAAACCAGACGATCACAGACACATAACGAACACGGCCGAGAGGAGAAATTAAACATGTAACTGAGCCAGGTGCCGAACGAGCGACAGAATCAAATGTGCCGCGAGGTTTCGTGGAATTAGACGGAGCGACGAGAGGAGACGGTGGAGCTGAGTGACGAATCAAACGGAATCCAGGGGAGAATTAGTCCGACTCATTTGAATTGAGCGCAGATTTCTCTTCATCTGCTCCGGTGGTTCATCAGCTTTGATGACACAATGCAGAGACACTTTGATATTTAATCTCCATATTCAGTTGACTCCGAGTTGTACGGTGTTCACTGCAGAGCCGCCCTTCTGTCTCTGATGACCTTGTTTTCTCTAAACTCAGAGTCAGAGGTCTTGAGTTCAGAGGTATCTTCATCTAAATAATGTCATGAATCAGGTCCCAGAGGAGAAGAACCACTAGTGACCTTTATAATGAGAGGCCTGGAGTCCTCACCTCCTGCTGTGCACTCTTCCCCTTCACTGTTTGTCCTTTTGTCTTCCGCTCTCACTTTCCTTTTTCAACAGATTTTATTTTTCTGCGTCCTCCAGCCGCTCCGCAGCCTCCCCTCCCTTTTTTCTTTTCATGCTCCTTAATTATTTTTTTATGAGTAAATCTGCTTTGGGGGGGAAATTGAAAGATTGAGAACAAAATCGGCCTCAAAGGAGAATAAAGAACGTCTTTTTCTCCTCCATTAAAACCGCTAAGTGGCTGCTTTCATCCAAAGTTTCTCTGCATACTGGGAGTGTATACATTTTGTAGAACATGTATTCCCAGCAGGATATAACCCCCCCCCCCCAGCAGACTGCCTCTCTCAACACACTGAACTTCTAAGAGTCTGTGTGGCTGCTCAGCTTCCTGGCTGTGGGACGTCGGGTAACCGCAGTCAAGGATAAAGAAATTATTTCATATACTAAGAAGATAATGCTTGTACCATGAAGCAGGAAGTTACTCTCTTTAAAAGTTAATAATCAGACTTTAATAAATGAATAAGATAAAATAAACTGTCGTTGGTTGAGTCTGAAGGTTGACTTGTATTTTTGAAGACTTGCACGGTCACACAGTCATGAATACAAAGTGAATATCGTGGGTCAAAGTTCACCAAACTTTGATTTGCTTTGACAAGGGAAGGGATATTTTATTTGCCTGCTCACAATCCACAGACTGGAAGTGAGAGGGAGGTGAAGGTTCGCTGCTGCTGCATGTGCGTATGAGTGACTCGTCCCTTAGTCCTTTTGCACGGCTCATTATCTGCAATGATCAGATTTATTTGATGAATACAGTTTTTCTTGACTTTTAAAAGTCAAAACCAACAAACCAACAAACCAACCAACACACAAACGGACCTGATTGGTCGAGGTCACAAGTCGCATGAACCCTCAGTGCACAAGAGCCACATCTTTGTGAATTTGACTTCTCATTGCAAGCAGCTTACCTGTCTGCTCAGTTAGTCACAAACCAGTCAAACAGGAAGAAGATGAAAAACCTGCCCCACACCAGTTCCACCAGAGCCACCAGCACGTTAGTCCTGCTGCTGCTGGAGTCTTTGTCCTGAATGTTTACTGTTTGTGTGTGAGAGCATCTGCCTGGAGCTGCTCACGTCCTTCAGCTGATTCCATCGCTGGTCACCGAGCGCTCCACAGTAACTCTCCATCAGCAGGGGAAACTACCATTAAACAGATGTTGTGCACAGATGTGCTGAACCAACTCTAAATCCACTCAGCGTGCAGCCTGCGCCGGGTCTATGTTCAACACTCTACAGCTTCAAGTGATTGACCTTATACCTCATTTATTCATAAGTTACTGGAAACTTTATTCATATATGCTGATTACTGCACTTTACTGTGGAACAATATGGTATTTAGCATTTTCCGAGGATTCTCTGGACACTGATTAAAAGACACAAGCATTTAGACGGAATAAATTCACCAACATAACGAATTTACAAAGTTCTTTCCAGGAAACTTATTCTGAATTTATAATAAATATATTTATTAAGTCAGCCCTAAAGTAAATTATTTCAAATAATGGGATCCAAGGTGTTGCAATTAGATCCATTTCAATACATTTTAAAGTACACATTTAAAAATGCATCTGTCTTTCCACACCGGTCCACGAGCCTTTGTCATTTTTTGTATGTTCTTTATGTTATAAAAAGGCAAACGACTGTGTTACCACATAACATTATACAGACATTATGTAATACATGCATGATTGTCCATTGGCGTGAACAGCCACACGCCTCAGGCTCCCTCCAGGCCGACAGCAGGTCTGAGTTACCCCCCCTCCCTCTGTTCTCCTGAGCCACAGACTCGGTTTCCCTCTGCCGCAGATGAAAAAAGGAGAAACTGCTTCGGACTACGACTAAAAGTTCTGAAAGTGCACCGGATATAGATGAAAGTGGTCCTCTGCTCGGAGTATTTGTCTAATTATCCGGAGTCACAGTGACGCAGAGCTCACATGGATGCAAAGTGACTCTCAGGAGATTCTAAATCCCATCAGCTTCTCTGTCCTCAGAGCTCATCTCGTCTGCTGGAGACACTGCAACGCGGGGACAAGCCAAGGACGCCCGTCCACGTCGGCAAGTCACCAACAGAGTCCGACTCCCACCGGACAGAAACACCTCCTGTTGTTGTTGCCGTGTTGAAGTGACCTTGGACTTGTTGTGCAGGAAGAATCGGGAACAAAGCTTATGAAGAGTCACATTCAGCTGCAGGAGACGTGAAGTCCTCGGAGAGACAGACGTCCACAATCTGGAGATTCTTTCACATTCAGCAGTCTGGTGCACATTGAGAAGTGTATAAAACGTATATTAATATACATGGCAGGTCACCACAGTCGAGATAAATGGGAAACACTGAATAAGTTCATTAGAAGTGACATCAGGTGAATGTGTGGTTGAGAGCTATAAGAACGATAAACCCATTTACCATCTATACAGCTTCTGGTTTACAAGAGGGGGATGGACACACTGGACCGGTCAGGACCATATCAACAACCGTCCATGTTCACATTGTCCAACGGGCTCCAATGAGCCTGAGCTGCATGTCTTTGGACTGTGGGAGGAAGACGGAGTCCCCAACGCAATTACTGGGAGAACGTGGGAGCTTCACATAGAAAGACCCTCCCTCTTGTGAAGAGACACTTCTAAAACACACACAGGAAAACATGTCCCAGCCTCGACTCCTGCATTCAGCTTGTGGCCCACTTACAAACCCTGACAGATCATTTATAATTTATAAATTGCAGCTAAGTAAGTCGTATTGACACTCATTCATTTCCTCTATATCACCACAGCACTGACGATTGCAGAATAGAATAAACTCTTTGATATTAATGCAAATGCTTTAACGCAGAATTGCTTTAACATGAAAGTGAAAACGAAGTGACTGTAAAAGCATAAAGGAATTGCCTCTGCCTCATTTTGCGACCGTCCTGAGGAGTAATTATAATCTTCAGTCCGAGTGGCTCAGAGTCATCAGGCCGCTCGGCCCCGCTCACTGCGCCTGAGCAAACAGAGAGGAAACCATTTAGGGAGCAGGACTTTCTCTTAAAACCACTGATTAAAGCAGACTGGGGTTTAAAAAAAACATGACTGAATGCATAAAGAGCTCAGAAAGCAACTGTGTGAGGATTTCTTGGCTCACTGGATTAACAGACCTTGAATTATGTATAACTGACTTGTTATTCTTCTAAACTCATTCATCTTGCGGTTAAAAAAAAGGTAAATCATCAAGAGTTAAATTCAGGAGGAAGAAACTGTGGATCGACCGGAGGTTCAATTACTTCTTTGTTGGAGGTAATTGCTCCGTCTTCCATTCTGTAAATGACACATTCAACAAATGTGTTTTCCTGGTTTGTTCCTCGGCTCCTGTTGCACAGTCAGTGTCTCAGCCTGTGAGAAAGGTTCAGAGTCTCAGAGGGACCAACAGGTGGAGCAGCTCCTCTACGCTCAGTGGTTTTATTTCCACTGGGACCATCTCCACCCAGAGTCCTTCTCCCTCAGCACTGGGAGCTGCTGCAGATAAGACATGAGGACACTGAGGTGTTGATGTCCGTCTCCGTCCGCTGCTCCTGTCTTCTCTTCACGTGCTGCCACATCTGGTCGGCGCAGAGACAAAGAGGCAAAACTAATGCGACCAATAAAACCAGTGTGAGCCAACACTTCCTGTCTGACGGCCTCCTGATAGAATCCAGCAGAGACCGGACTCTTCCAGAGGTTTATCAGCAGCAAGCAGCAGCGCAGCTTCACCACAATCTACAATGGGAACGATTACTGGAAACAGCTCCTGGTAATTTACATAACTCCCAGTGACTGTCTGTCTGTGTCTCCATCAGCGTCTCTGCTCCTCTTTTCATGTTCCTCTCTCGATCCTGCAGCTTTATCCTCGGCTCCAGAGTTAAACCTGTTAACTTACATGACACGGAGGGAGAGAGATTCCCCCCCCCCCCTTTAATTCACTGTCATTTCCAGGACTGTTGTGTTTCTCTGTGGAAGGATCCAGTTAAACAGTGATTAGTGATGGAAACAGGGAGGAAACGCTCTTTTCTTCCAAAGCAGCTCAACGAGCACGAACATCTCCAGGTTCTCTGCCGCTCGTCTCCTCCGTCTTCACAGCAACAGGTTTCAGGCTGGATTCCTCATTCGTCACCGGAGGAAACAATGAAAGATTTGAGATCCTGGTAGAAATCATGTTGTTTAAGAATCTTAAACCTGAAGCCGTCTGTTATTCTCTCTGGTTCCTAATCGACCCCAAACATTTAGTGATGGTGGATTTAACAGATCATGTTTTCACTCCATTGTTTGGTTTGTTTGTTTCTCAGCAGAATTACTAAAAACTACGGAACAGATTCGATCTGGAAAAAGGGGGAGAGTTACATTTTCCCCAATCCCTCAGGACTGATTCAAAGACCTTGATTAAATGATATCTGTGAGTGTGAGTCGAGTTTGATTGAATCTAAGTGGCTGTTGAGCCTTTCTAGTTTTATCATGTGATCCTGTTTAAAAAGGATCCAGATGATGACCTCAGATTCTTTGTTAACCTTCGTGGACACATGGATTATTCAAGCCAATTTATGTGCATTTAATTTGTAATTATTTCATTGATTTTTAGTAACAGCTTCCATGACAGTGTATTGATTTGTGTTTGCTCCATCCATCCGTTATGAACTCAATCAATGGTTAAATGGCTCCTTGGATCCTTGTGTTGGAATGTGCACACCAGCTTAGTTCTGGGATCCAGAACCAGTTTAACAAACAGGACAAAATATTCATATTGGATTGAGGATTGAGGAGAGAGCAAAATACTTTTTTCCACCAGCGTCTGACGGCGGCAGAGAGGCAGCGATTACACAAACGACTCCAGAAATCAAAGCGTGTGATGTTTTCCACGAGAACTCGTTGACGGCAAATGACTGGAGAGGTGTGAACTCGTTGGGAGTAATCAGGCAAGACAGCGAAGCTCTGAGCCGACACGGTGGACGGACCTAACTGAGCATGTGAAATCACAACGTGCCGTCGTTCCTCCTGCTTTTATTCCACCGTCTCCCCGGGGGGGAGCAGGAGAGTCGCCGATCTAACCAAGCATGCTGTGTTAACAGATGCTGTGACGAGCTGCAGGATCGACTTCATGAGTTCATATGAGCTTCAACTGCGTCTTTATGAAACAGAAGCAAAGCCACAGATCTGCCTCGAGGCCCCACAGGTTCAGAAGCACAGGTTCTTCCTCTTGTTATTTTAAACAGTGAAAACTTTCACTTTGGACAGTTTGGTAGAAATGTGATTCTCGACACTTCATGTTAATCTGCTCTATTAGTTCCTTCCATTTTCCACTGATGGAAACAGTTGCAGCCTCGGGGACGTTGGAGGAAACTGGTTTTGGATGAACGCCCCCCCCCCTCTTGTATTTCTTGCAGCATATATTTAAAGGCTCATGCAAATCTATGCTAAACTCTTATTGTGTGAGTATAACATCCTAGTACAACACTCAACAACCACTCAGGCCTATAAAACTAAACTATCTGCTGCATCCTTAATTACTCAACCTGTCATTTCAATGCCCATTTGTTTTTAATGTCCTTCAACCTTATATACTTGTAATGTGTAGACCATAAATCTGCAGAATACAGATATTAGATACAGACAAAAGAGACAGGATGGAAAACAGTTTAGAAAAACACCAGGTTCCCAAATGTCTCGATCAACACAGAAGATCGTTTCCTTCATTGATCGTTCCGCTTGTTGATGGATCCTCAAATGTCCAACTCAGTCTGTTTGACATATTCAGTAAGTTTCCCTTCTCCTGTAGTGTTCCTGTGTTGATGCTCGGTCCGTGGGGAGGGGCCCGTCACTTATCGATCAATCTGCAGCGTCGGAAATGTCACAGCGTCGCTGTGGATCAGCTCGTTGGCCTTTCTGGATAAATCTCGTTAACTCGGTTGCATTGCGTCTCTGCCGGCAGCCGTCAAACCAAAATGTCAAGAGAACACTGGAATTCCAACAAGGCAATTAAACACTAATCAATTCTTTTATTGTTGCATGCTTGATTCCGTTTTCCTCCGTTTAGCACCAACACTGCTCATGTGCCCTCAGTTCATCAGTTTAAATAGTCCGTTCTACTCAGTCCCATCAAGGAAATAACATTCATATGTGCAAAGAAGAAGTCATGAGGTTGCATTTTTCTACACTTCCTACATACAAAATGCAACCTCATTACTAACTTTTAAAAAGCAGCACCAGATGTTGCTTTCTGCTGGAGGAGAGCAGGTTCAGGGAGGAAACATGTAGGAAGGAGCAGAGCATGAAATATATTTTTCAGTTCAGTCTGTGATAAGAAGCGACTCCTCCGTCCTGCCTGTGATAACAGAGGAGGAAATCAGAGCAGTGTTTCTGAGAAGCTCCTCAGCAGATTCTATCGTCCTTATTAGTCGCTGCCTCTTCTCAATCCAACCAGTTCAGCTCCAGCTGCTCAGTCACTGGAGTTCAACAGGAGCTGTTTGTTGGTGGCTTCCTTCATTCGAGGGTTTCTGGTCCGACAGCTCCGGGGGTTAAGTAAAGACTGAGGTCAGAGGTCAGAGGTCAGAGCCTTTAATAAACGCCACCTGCTGACGAATGACTCAAATACTCGTACACTTAATTATCTTATCTCCTCAAATAGTGACCGAGGCCTTTATTCACCTTTAACTGCAGAAGGTAACAGGTCTGGTAACAGTGGGTTTGTCAAACTATTATTATTTTTACTTTTTAAATACTTATTATCATTATTTGGGGATTAAGCTTTTCTTAATGGATAGGACAGAGTTAAAGCTTGTTCAAGAACCAGGGCTTCGTGTGTTTGGTGGAAGTGAGGTTTGTCTTTAGCCTCGGGGTAAAGTGCCCAACACTTGGACACACTGAGTCCACCTGGCTGCTCTGGCATTCAGCCTGTGTCAGGAACAGAGAGGTGTGCCGGCGCTGCCAACACGAATGTCTGCGGGGAACGCAATCATCATGCAGAGCCGCGAGCCGGAGTCGGGATGAACCCTGGCAGCAGATCAAGTGAGTGTGTGTTTGTGTTCAAATTGCAAAGGAGAATGTAATTACCATGCAGAAGTGATCGTCACAGAGGAGGTCCGGCTTGGATCTGCATGTGAAGATGGAAGGGGAGTTCCTCAGAGGGGGTCACACACTCTAACACACAGTCAGGGTGTGTGTGTGTGTGTGTGTGTGTGTGTGTGTGTGTGTGTGTGTGTGTGTGTGTGTGTGTGTGTGTGTACCGGTCAGCGTCTTGTCTCTCCATCAGTCCTCATCACCACAGGGCATATTTCATTCAGCTGTTAAATGAAAGATAAATGAATGTGGAAATATTATGAATTGATTAATAAATGTAACACAGAGTCCGATGTCTTATGAAGAAATGATTCTGACACTTTATTCATCATCTCTCTGCCTCCTGTCGTTTCAGAGCCTGCCCCTCTTCTGTTCTTCTGCTCCCGATCTCCTCATCAGCTTCTGATATAAACACAGAACACGTGTAAATATACAACATGAGGTTAAAGGTCAGGAACAGGCCGGCAGGAACACAGGGATGATGGGAAGCTGGACTCATTTCTTTCCTGTTGTCTGTCATTATTTGTTTTCTGAAGCTCCAAGTTCAGCTCCTGTTAACTGGAATCTGTGTTGAATCTTTAAATGTAATTTAATCGACAGAGAAAACATATATTTTGATGAAATAAAGACAAACTGGTTGTTAAATGTGAGGATTTGCTGTTTTTCTCAGTTTCATATTATTGTAAATTGTATTTTAGGGCTTTAGTTTGTTGGTTAAAGGAACAAGACATTACCTTTTACGTTTTGCTGTGTACATAGGCTGTGAAAACTTCAGCCTTGATTCTGTCACAGAAAGAAACGAATGGTTCTCAGTTAGAGAACCACTCTGCTTCCTGCAGACTTAGGCCTTCATACATGTAAAGACCTTTTACATGCACAGATGAGCAATGACCCACTAAAGTAAAGAGAAAACCCCCGAAAAGCACAATACAGGCATTTTAAGGTTGGATTCCAGTTTCTGCAGCTCAGCCTGTGTTTATCGTTTCCAAAGCAGCCTGAGATTTTAGCTCTGCCTTATCAGCAGGAGCCACAAAGGGCTGAGGCTGCAGAGGAGTGGAAGCTGTGGGGGGGGGGGGGGGCTCCTGTGGCTGGACAGCACCTAATGATCAGAGCCTGACGCTGGGCCCGGGCACCTCCGCGACAGCCTCTCTGTGGAGGACATGTCAGTGTTAACCGAGGAATCTCCTCATTCTGCAAAGCACAAGTTGGTCTTGAATTTTACATTTCAGCGGGTTGGCATTCAGAGTCTGTGCGGTGAGGTCAAGGTTCACAGCCTCAGACCGGCTGCAGGAAGTTCTCTGCTCCCTCATCAGCGGAAAACTTCTCCAAACAGACAAATATTTACTGATTTTCTTTTCTAAAATGAGATTTGCTGCTTTTCTCCCTTTAAAGTGAGTGGAAATTGAAAATCTTTGTGAAGTTGGCTGTGTAACCCTGTATTTTATGACATTTTAATTAATTAGAATAATCCATAACGAACATAATTAGTCGTAAACCAAACACCGACATGAGATTTCCACTAAAACCTCTCCTTGTTTTGCTGAATGTGCACGTGTCATCATTTGATGAAGGTGAACAAACGCCTCACGTGGATTAAACCACCATCAAGGGATTGTATTCAGGTCAAAGCACCAGAGGAAGTGTTGACCTCGTTTCTAAAGGTGTTGCTCTGTAAGTGGAGCAATTTAAAATAGGGCAGTCCAGAAATAAATACAAAAATAAAAAATAAAAGAACCTGCAAGAAAAGCAAAACTCTTTTTTCTCCAGGACGGATGAAGGTTCAGGCGGCCGTGGGCCCAAAGCAGCTTTTTAACACTGACTGGTTTCATGGTTAAATTAATGATGATTAGAATCAAGATGTCAAATGTTCATTAACACTTAACTGTGCATCTTATTGCATCAATGAAAACAAGGCTCTGTGGATTTTTCAACTTTCTGATTAGATCAAGTCCGAAGTTTGGTTGAATAATTATAATTTAACACCAACAGATTCTTCTTCTGATAAATCAACTCCAGGCCAGAAGGGGGCGTCGTCATCAGACTGATCTGCGTTGAGTTAAGTACACGTATGAATAAGTATAGAAACACAACACCTCTCTTGTTCCAGGCCTTTATTCCAGTTTGATAAAGCCAACATCTTTTTCTTTGCAAAGTTACATTCACAATCTTCCATCGACCTGATTCACAGGTAAACCTCCACTTCCCCTTCATCACTTCACTCCTCACGTCGGTTAGTGATTTCTCCCTCTTCTCTTATTCTTAACACTCCCGGCAAAGGTACTTATTTTTACTATTTTGTACAATATATCATCAGTAAATCCATTCATACATCCACCCGCCCCCGCCCCCCCCCTACACATGCACACACATATACACTGTACAAATGTATCCATGGAGACATGTTTAACGGCCGCGTGCCTCAACATTTCATGTCCGGTAGACGAGGAAAGCAACAGCTGAGTACCGTTGTTTTGTTTTCAAGTTGATGACCGAGCGCCGCGAGATGATTTGTTCTAGAAGCCGATTGTTGAAGGTGGCGTGCAGATATAATACAGAGCGCGGCGATAACCTCTTATGTGTTCTGAGGACCCCGGTCCAGGGAAAAGGGGAAGAGAAAGAGGAGGGTGGAGAACGGAGCATTTAAAAAAAAGAACGAGATCAATACAGAAAGAGGCAAAAGTGTTCTTTAAAGTAAAAAATAAAAAAAGCCCTCATATCCCCTTCTTCTCCTCGGTCGAGCTCCAACTTCTTTCACCTCTTAGTGTTAAAATGTCGAAAGCGAAGCAGAGGATGAACAGCAGGTTTATTCTGTCGTTTCCCTCAGGAGTGATGGGTCAATACATGGGTTTTACAGTACGGTACGAACAGCGTCATAAACCTCCCGTGTTACGGATTGTGGCTCGCCGCTGCTCAGTCGGCCTGTGCAGTAGTGGAGGCGTGTGTGGCCCGCGTGTCGTTACGTTTAAGAATCCAGTGTCGGGACAGGAAGTCGTCACCTCTGCAGCTACAGGAGAAAACGAGCTACTGAAAAAAGTGCAAAACCTTTTTTTTGGGTCGCTAGTTAGTTACATCTTTATTTTGGTTTATGAGACGTTCGCGTTGGCTTTGGTCCAAGAGTTTGTATTTGTGGAAGTTTGGAGAAGCCAGTGAGCGCAGGTTGGTTTGAGATGAAGATTAAGCCGCTGCCCCTCCCCCCCCCAGGGCCGGGCAGAGCCGGGCCGTGCCGGGTGAAGAAGAGCTCTGCGTTGGGGGAGACAAATGTCTACATAGGCTTTGTCCTCTGGCTTCTTCTGTCTACCTTCCAAAAATGTTCTCGTACTCCAGCAGTATCAGCTCCACGATCTGGTTCTGGTAGACCATGTGGACCGCCATGTTCCAGGTCTCGGTTTCAGGTCGCAGCAGCGTGGGGCCGAACACGATGGCCACGCTCTGGGTGGTCATTCGGTTTTCTTCACCGTGGTCGATCACCCTGGAGGGAAGATGGAATATTAAATAACCATTACGCTGATAACGTGGAAAACAATAATTCAGTGGTGACAGTCTCAAAGTAGATACATATTATTGTGCGTCTCTTACGTCCTGAGGTGTTTGAAGAGGACCTGCATGGTGTCGTGGTTGGGCTTTGGCAGCTGTCGGACCAGATCTTTGATGGAGTGAACTCTCTGCTTGTAGTCGGACATCTCTGCAGCACAAAAACAATATATATATATAAAATGTCTGAGTGAATGATCATCAAGTGCGTTTATATTTAGGTGCACCAACAATCATTTACCCTTCAATGAAAGGAACCACAATGATACAGGTTATAGAAATGGTCTGAGGTTTTTCATTTTACCCAAAAGGTAAATATAACTTCAACACCCACAATGCACCGGGCTCCAAAGGCACTCCCATGCCTCTCCTATTGAAAAGGCTGGACCGGAACTTCTAGTGGGTTACGAAATGTAAGTGGAGGAGCCGCTGGGGTCCACATAAAGAAAGGAAACATTCTTCAGCCACACTTTGCTTGTTAAAAAGAAAGATTTAGTGGCTTTGGTGTCGAGTTGGATTGTTTTCAGGTGCGAGGAGTCGAGGAAGAAACAGTTTGTGGAAGTTATTTATCGGTTTCCAGTCCAGGACCCTGAGCGTTGAAGTCAGCAGCTAAAGGCTGCAACTAATCCTAAAGTTTTAAATAAGTGTGTCGTCTCAATTCCAAACTGAAGAATACTGACACAACGTTTTGAGCCAAACAGACGGCGAAAAATAAAAAATAAACTGTGGCTCAGTTAATTAATTTGGATGTGCACAGAAGTCACCCGGCAGATTTTGGTGGAAAGGAAACAGGGAGATCTGGGTGCAGGCAGCAGCAGCAGCAGCAGCAGCAGCAGCAGCATGGAGAGAAATTAAACTTATACCAGTGATACTGAAAATCAGCAAAGTTCCCATTTAATATCTCCCAGTTAAAATTAATAAAATCAGTACAACATATACTTCAAAAGGAAAATCCTGGAGAACAAAATGCTCGTTGAAGTGAATTTCAGTTGGATGCTGGTTTGTGGTTTTGCAGCAGTAAATGCTTCTTCTAACAACCCACTTCTTAACACAGAGAGTTCACACAGAGCGAATCCATAAACAAATAAATAAATAAATAAAGTTAGACGTACTGATGGAGTTGACAAAGTCATGGAAGAACGAGTAGGTGAAGAGCGGCTCCGGCAGCTCTCTGAAGTACATCTTTAAAGCTCCAGTGGTCACATGGATATCCTCCCACTTCCCGTCTGCCAGGCTCACCTCATCATCTGGACACAAACACACTCTTCAGTCGATGTAGTTCACAACCACGACGAGAGAAAACTACAGAAAAACAAGCTCCTCAACATTAATCTCATAATTATTTGCTCTCAAAGAGAGAAGAGAAGCAGGGACCCACCGTGATTGACAGCAAAGCGTAGTTTCTGTATGACAGCCAGGTTTCCACTGACTCTGTAGAGCCCGTCCACACACAGACCTGCAGGGCATGATGGGAGGAAAACACCAGTTCACTCACATCTCAAAATTACTCTCATGTTTTTTGTTATTTGCTGTGATGACTCCACTAAAACAAGACGAGTATACATCATGTTGTCAGGCGACGGCTCATCTGACATGACCTCGAGTGCCAGAAAGCTAAAGGTTAAATGTTAGAAGGAACCATTTCCTCTAAGTACAGATAAAGTGATGAATGTGCCAACACACCACTGGTCTCCACATGGTCGATGCACGTCGTCACAAAGCTCGGCACTGTGCCGTTCTCCCGGTGACACAAAATGGACAAACTGCAGCCAAACACCTGATCTGAAGACACACAACAACAAACACAAGGTCATAAAACAGTCCAGAGTCCTCAGTCAGAGCTGCACTCCGGTGATGATGCATTTTTAAGGCAGTCGGGAAGTTTTATTTTTTATGTGGTGGACTTTGCCAAAGAGCAGAATTTTCTAAACCCATTCAGGCAAGTTTTCATCTCAAAGTTCAAAATCACCACATTAAAAATTCATGAAATTCACTGGACAACAACATATTATTTATTTTTGTCCACCAGCAAATCCAATAAATGTATGAAACTCAAATACGATATGATAATTAGTAAAGTCTTTGCGCTCCTCTGCATGAACACAATGAAAACCTGCTCACACATAATTCTGAGTGTGTGAGGGAGAGGTGTGTGGTGTGTGTGTGTGTGTGTGTGTGTGTGTGTGTGTGTGTGTGTGTGTCACCTTTGATGTATCCCTTGTCTCTGACGGACTGCAGGGTCGGACGCCGCGTGAGGAACTTCTTCAGCTTGTGTCTGGTCTTCTTGTTGTCGGAGGTGTCCACGCTGGAGGAGCTCTTCACGGCTGCGAAGTAGAGATGAGACAACACATTGTTTTCCAGCAGTCGTTTCATTGCTCTGACGTCCATGACGGCCGCTCGATGTTTGGGAGGAATGAAACTGATAAGCAGCTGTTTTATGGGGCAGGTAAAGTCATATGAGGAAGTTGAGTCAAACACCGGTACTTCACTGGGTTGTTGCTGTACTTTGATTTTCACTCTTCGATATACACAGCACGCCCCGTTCATTTCTCTTGTACCCTGTTCATTCAACACTTCAATCTTTCACTCTTTACGACTTACTACCAATTTCCCTAAAACTTATATGTCATGCTTTACTTTTCTACGCATGTGCTCATGTATCTGTTAAACTTCAGTTCACATTAAAACAGACCTCTGCCTTTCTTCGAGTCTCTCTGTTCTTTGTCTCCCGTCTCAAAACCAGGAGAGTCGGGCAAGTCCTCTTCAATGGCCTCATCAGACTCCCAGGCCTAAGAGAGAGAGACACACATACACACGGGGATATAAAAACATTGGTTGTAAAAATCCACATCTGCTGCACCTTTGGACGCCCGTTTGGACTCCCAGGCGCCGGAGGACGGCTCAAGCCTCCGCACATGGCTCGACAGAACGGAAACAGAACATTTAAGGAGTAGCCGCTAGCTGACCCTCGTTGAGAGAACGCCTCTTCTGTTTCTATTTGCTGTTACTTCTAAAAATAGGTCAACAACTTGTTCACAAATGATTAGTTTTACTGACTAACGTTCAGAAACTAGAAGGGCGCTCGGAGACGTCCATAAAGGCCAACGCCCTGTTTGTCTTGCCATGTTAAAGAAAGTGAAAAATAATATCCTGGATCTGCTGATTTATCTGGAATCTGCTCCAGAATTTATAGAATTCTTCCTCTAAACATGACGCACTGCTCCACCAAACGTAAATAAATTGGTTCACTAGTTTTTGCGTAAACCTGCAGATAAAATGAGCAGCTGATATTCAGTTGAAGCTGACTTCATGGACATCTGTTTTAAAATGTGTACTTTCATTAGGAAAGCAAACATGCCAGCAGCATTTAGTAAAATGTGATAAAGCCGGTTCCACTCCTCCTCTCAACAGGCTGCTCCTCTCTCTACATTCTCCAACCCTGCAACTACCACTTTGACCGAATTGTTGTGTTTCGAGCTGCACAACAGATGCTTGAGTTGCTGACCTTTCGTTTTCCTGAACCAAAACGAACTGATAAGAGGTTTCAGTCGAGCGAGTGAGAGCGTCAGTACTCACGTGGGTGCTGATGGTCTCCTGCAGCACTCGGTACCAGTCATTGATGATGGTGTCAGTGTCCCACTGGATCAGCAGATCCGTGCCGTGCCGAGTCTTCAGCTGCAGCCAGGAGAGACACACCAAAGATTCAGCTTGCGAAAAAAAATCAACCACATCTAGATTAAATTTTTCTTTATCGTTTACTCCTTCGTGTGTTCTCCATGTGTGTGAGTTTGTGAAGTCATTTATGAAATAATCAGTAATTTTTACATGTTTACTGCCAAAGTAGGGTGATTTGGTTGTGTTGTTGAAAGCAGCTTTGGAAAGAGAAAGAGAACCAACGCAGAAATAAAGGCTCCGACAGATTTTTTAAACTGCACTTGAAAGATTGTTTGTCTTTCAGACCTTTTAGCACTTTCAACAAAAATCAAACAATCTGATTCAAAACAAGGAAAAGATCGAAGAGGACATAAACTGGCTGTGAGCTCCATCCCACCTCTATTACGTGCTTCTTGCTGGATTTGTCCTTGGACGCCCACTCCACCGAGCCGCCCCTCAGATCGACAGTGAACTCAGGTTTGGACTGACTGCCTCCAAACTGGAGAGAGAGAGAGAGAGAGAGAGAGAGAGAGAGAGAGAGAGAAAAGAGTCAGAGCAGATGAACCCACTGTTCTCATGAGTCTGCATCCCGGACATCACAGTGCAGGTGAGAGAAACTACACTGAAGCTGCACCGTCTCCCGTAAAAGCCCTTTCAGCTTCCATCCATGTGCTACGACAGCTGGATAACTCTTTATTTTTGGGATTGATGGTGATGTTATTGTGGCGCACTATGTTGTTTCAGGTCTGTTCTTAACTTGAATTCATTGTTACTGTATTAGTCTTACACAGAGACTGTAAAGACCACTCTCCAGACATGAAGCCTAGATGTCCCAGACACAGGACCTTGCTCTGATGATGTAATTTGAAGCCAGAGTCTGCACGGTGGAGTGACTGAGACACTTTGCCGTCATGTCATCTTAACAAACTCAACATTTCTGCCTATTTTCAATGACCCTGACTAATCGAGAACACTGTTCTATTGTTTGAACTGCACCTTAGTCTAGACAGCAACACCACAGAACAACTGACGTGACGAGAGACATTTTGTTTTCTTGAAAGGAGAAAATGCTTCTGTCGCTCACCCAACTGCTTCCGGCTCCCTTCTCTTTGGCAAACAGCAGCGTGTGTCCTTGCAGGACCGTCCAGGAGGACGTCCAGCTCTTCCTGCAAGAGAAAGATCACAAAAGTTTGAGTGCAGGAAGTAATTATGTGCAGTTTCCTGTCAAGGTATTTAATTTTCACTTCTTTATCTGTCAAAAATAGTTTCTTGTACTTTCAAAATCAAAAGGAGCTTCAAGCAAAACGAATATTTAAGGAGGCGGAGCTACTCACCGTACTTTCTTGCCATGCTCAGTGATCTTGGTCACATTCAGGACCCCACACTTTTCAGACAGCTGCAGAGAAAAACAAACATTAGGGCAAAATGTCACAGACACATCAGCCGCTCAGACCCTGATTGAAAACCACAGCAGGAGCACGGCGGACGAAGCTGCCGTCAAAGCTTGATATTGGTTAAACGATAAGCAGGCGTCACACCGGTGTAAACACCCCACCACCACCACCAGAGCGATCCCAGCTGACTGCGCCCACAGGAAAAGCAAGCGACTGAACACTAGGGAGTGAACAGAGACATGAGAGTAGAATAAGAGAAACAGGTCTTGGTCAAGCTGCATTCTGCCAGCGATCTTATGCCTTTCAGGATCAAGAAGCAGATTCTAGGGACACACGGATGATAAAGCCAATCAGGAACCCGAACAATTATTTCAATTGTCTCTTGAAATCATAAAGCCCCTGTGTGATTTCAACAAACGCAAGCAAAACGCAATTTAACCAAAAATGTCTGCACAGGCTCAAGTTCAGATTTCTTCTCTTTGTTTCTGCCGTCACACTCGACTCTTCTCTAATCATTTCCACATTATCCAGACCAGCGTCGAAACCCCTGCAGCAAGCCGCAAGAAATGTGTCGCTGCCTCCAATCAGGGGCGAAGTTAAACCCCCCCGCAGGACAGAGCCTGGTGGGCGAGGCGAGGAAGCGAGGTTAGGGGCGAGTACTAACAGAGGAGGGGGACTTGGGAGACGAAGGGCCGGAGTCAGAATCAGGAGAGGGGGGCACGGGGCCCAGAGGAGCGTCCTGGTGAGGAGACAGGGATGAAAAAAACAAACTGTCACATGGGCTAATAACGGAGTGTTAATGAGAAAATGATGGGAGGTTAAGAAGACACAGAGAGCTCAAACAGTGTGATTGCAATTAACGGTGAGATTACGAAGCTGCCAAGTGTGTCAAGTACCTGTGTGATGTCCAGGAGGCGCACATGGATTATTAATTAGATGTGGATACAGGAACAGTGTTTGTCAGAAATCTCAGGCACCTACAAACTATTGTATTTCAGGGTTTCTGCAGGTTTCAGTCAGTTACTTTTCAGGATTTAATATGCAACAGTTCTTCATTATAATGTGTAATAACGACTGGACCTATGCATCACATCTGGTTCACATGTGGCTTTGTCAGTCTGTCGGATGTTTTTTACATCCACCGTTTGTTTTGGTCACTCGTAATTTGTAATTTTGTACGTTCAAGACCTTTTTAAGACCATAATGACTGAAGATCTGTGTTAAGTACGACAGATATGAAGGAATTTGTTTGTAGTTTTCTTACATGGTGCTAATATCTGTATCGCAAACAAAACATTTCTCTAAGAAACAAATTTTTAAGTTAAATGTTTTGAAGCAATTAGCATTAAATGAACATTAACATATTTAAAATGTATTCAAGACCTGGTATGTAATTCAAATATTTCAGATTTTTTGAAGGATCCAAAATTGAGATTGATCAATTTTAACTTTTTTAAGACCCCGCAGAAACTCTGTGTTTTTATTGCACAATATTTCATCACTTGCTTGACGGCTGCTGTTATCGCTCAACAAGCTTTAATTAAACAGGTTTATGATTGAAGGTCCAATTTCTAAGCAAAGTTATTTAAATGAACAACTCGATCAACTCAGGTAATCATGCAAGAATTTTTTTTTTAAAGGACAATTGGCAGAGTAATTATGACTTCTTCTGTTTCCTGATTATCTTCATTATCTTCATGCAAGCTGATTGGCTGCTGGGATTAAGGGACAGGGCACTGATTGGTCGGTGAGACAGACTACTGACTTTGTGTTTGTACGGGTGAAGACGGGCGGAGACTGCGCGGAAACGTCTGGTTTTTAACAGCCGCTGCAATGCAACAAGTCTACAACTGAAACTGTTGACTTAAAAAAAACACCTTTGCAATGAACACAACAGAAAACAGCTGAAGTGTAAAGTAAACGTTTGAAGTTCATACACTATAAGAATTGTGAGGCACCACTGGCAGGTCTGTACTCTGCAGATCTGCGTGTCCCACCTTGTCGTTGGGCTCCTGGACGTAGGCGCTGTGTCTCCACTTGGTGAGGACGATGGGCTCCATGTGTTTCCTGTCCAGACTGCGACTTTTAGGAGCATCTCCTGACGGCTGAGGAGGAGAGAGGTTGTACTGCAGGGAGGTAATTAGAATCGCACGGCATCAGTGGACAAGACTTTTCAACTTCAGCAAAGGAAATTGTATTTATCAGTTTGTGCCTTATTGTGTCTGAAATCTCTATGATGTCGTAACGGGAAATTCATCTAATGAATCACTATCACAAAGAGGATATCAGCCACTAACAGAAATGTTTATTTTCTTTAGTGTTGATTCCCTTTGCAATAAAACAAACAGGGATTCCTACAGATTTTTTACCTTTGGCAGCTCCCACTCTGACCTGGAGCCGTCTGCACTGTAGTAATAAGGTCGACCCTGCTCATCAACGTGTTTTAACCACTGGTGACACACGGACAGACAAGAGAAAGCCCAGACTCATTCTGACATCTCAATTGATAACAAACCTACTGGCGAACATGAGGTGTTACAAGCAGTTTGTAGAGCTGTTTTGAATTTGGACCCACGTTGTTTCCATTTCCTGTGGGAATCTGTATGTGACTATTGTGCTTAAAACAATTTCCAGATAATGAGGAATATTTTCATCTTTTCTCTGGTGCTGGTAATCACTGTCATGCTGTGCTGTTACAACACTGTTATAACCAAACACTAGATCCATCCCCCCCATGCATCGCCAGCACAGTAAAGAGGATCAGCCCCGTGCAGCCGGTACCTTCTCATTTGTATAGTCGCTGACGTACAGCGTGTGGCCGTACTCGTCCATCTCCTCCGACCAACCACGCGGCGGCGAGCCGTACTGACTGTCTGACTGGCTAGAGTAGGTACTGAAGCAGGTGTCCTCCGACGGCAGAGGCTGAAGTCGACCGATGGAGAGCGAGAGGAACGGAAGGAAAGACGGCGAGAGCGACAGAGGAGTCGTCTGACATTGTTGTAAAAAGAGAGAGAGGGAGAGAGAGAAAAAGAGAGGGCGTCTTTCACCATGAAGTTACAGAGGAGGAAAAAAAAAATCTGCCAAGCACCCAGAACCAATGAGCAACGAGAAAATGACAGAAAACCAGAAAACCCATCAAGGAGTAAAAAATCACCAATGTTAATGCTTCATTGTGGAGGCTGCAGTGTGAGAGTGACTGCCTTTCACCTGTAGGTGGCAGTGTGGTGCAGCCATTTAGTGAAACAAAGATGAATCCCACATGATTCAGGCTGGGAAGTCTCAGTGTTTGTGATTGTGTCATTCACAGTCAGAATCGTTCTCACTGTTGATATTGACTTGTGCAATTTCCCAATGACAAAAGTCTGCATGTGTTTTTTTTCCCACAACATATTTTCTGGAAATGAATCTGGATGTCAGACAGAAAACTTTGAATTTTTTTTTCTCTGAAATATATTTTGCCTGACAAATCAAATTTCCCATAACAATCTGTCACCGCCAGCGGAAAACAATTTTGCTGATGTCTACATGTGCAGCACTTAATCATGAGAAAGACACAACACAAACTGAATCCTGGCTTCGATTGTGTGTTTGTCATCTATTTAATATCTGAGTCATTGACACCGAGGATACGTGAACACATGAGGGTGGGAGTTCTTGTAATCCTATACTTGTGAAAAACAGTTTAAGCTCAGGGTGACTATAGTTTTGCGAACTCAGGTCATTTCAGCTGAGTCCGACCTTTCCACTGGTTTTTGTGCCTGATAATACTTTCCCTTTTACAGTGTTGTCTCAGCCACACCTCAGAGTCTAACGTTTTCCACTTATTAATAGTATTGTATCATTTCATTTTATTCTATAGATCTTGACATACAGTATATTGTCTGTTTTTATTGATTCCTGATGTGTAAATTGCCTCAGGTGTTGATGGTTGTCTCCGTTTTAGACTGGTTGTTTATCTAGTATCTATATGTTGAATTTGGTATCAGGCCTGAAGCAGTGGTATCGCTAATAAACTCAGAGATGACAGAGAGCAGGGATCCAACTGTATCTTCTGCTAATTTAAGGTACAAAAATATAATATCAAGATTCTGAATTAAGTGAGGCTGAATGTTGGGCGTTTCATTTTTATGATCAGAGACGAATCATTCTGGCCCTTTTGAGACATGATATTAATATCAGTCCCAACAGGTTCGATCATAAGTTCATCTGTTGACACTTGACATGATCATGCATCCTGACAGTGTCTCATGTGACGTGTGTCCGATGACCAAGTGTTTTTGTGAGTCGGTAAGTGTGTGTGTGTGTGTGTGTGTGTCACCCAACTTTGTGAAAGTGATATTCAGAGAGTTTCATTTGCTTTCTGCAGCAACCGACCAGATGTGTGAACTAACTCTCACTCTTACTTCCTCCACTGTTTGTGTTTACATACAGTGTGAGCTGAATGGATCACAGCTGGAGGGGCGTTTTTAGTGAGGCAACTTAAATCAGGATCAAGATTTGAATAACTTTCCCAGTGAGATTTTGCCAATTGGCATACGGCACTTACATGGAGCATTGTCACTGGAAGTTCTTCATAAAAACCAGGTATAAAATAATGTGTCTACGTGTGTGTTTGGCTGAACCCTCTCTGCAGTGAATGCTCCGTACCTCGGAGCTCTCTTCCGCGCTGTGGTTTTCTCCTCTGGAGTTCCCGCTGTTGGCGTCCCTGGCTCGCGGAGGTTTCCAGGTCCTCTCCTGGGTGCAGCGGTTGCAGTAGAAGTGTCGGCCATTCTGGTCCTTGTAGGTCTCCCAGTCGCCCAGAGTGTGGAGGGGGGAGCCCGAGGGCAGAGGGGGCAGGTTGGCCTGAGTGATCTTCAGCTCCTGGAGGTTGGTGTAGACAGGCGACTCGGAGCGGCCTTGGCCTGAAGACACCGTCTGATGGAGGGAGAAAGACAGAAAAAGAGAGAGAGAGAGAGAGGTGGAACTGTGAGTCATCTGAGAGTGGATTTAAGTCTGTTATAATATACATATATATATGAAATCAGGGGAAAGTTCCAGGACAGCGTGACGTAAGAAATTTACAGATTTCAGAGTGTAAACAGCTGCAGGTGCAAGTTGATGGACACCTTCATCCAAAATAACTTTAAGCACCTCAGGGCTTCAATCAAACGCCCCCACACCGTTTACTCCGTGTCTCCACTGAGGTGAAAATGTAGTAAACGACAGAGTGTCTGCAGAGTTTGTGCCAGGTTGGTTAGCGGCAGTGGAACATAGAGGAAATGACTGAAATGTCAAATGAACTTTCTGTCGATGAAGCTGACATAACCGGTGTTTACCATGGAAGAGCAGGGAACCTAAAGGAGCAGCGCAGGGGGAAGTCAGTGCTGCTGTTAGGTAACGCAGAGGGGCAGGGACCCGTGTCGGTTAAAAATAAGGAAGTAAAACTGGCTGTCAAGATGCATCCTGAACACTGAGAGGAGGGTTCGTGCCGACTCATCTTTACCACACGAGGAGAGAGAATTGTGAAAAATCTGTCCCATCGAAAACAACTGAAAAGCATCAGAGCAGACGGGGGAATTTTTTTTTTCACCAAAAAATTGTGGTATAACACGTTTTACAACTTTTTTGAGGACAGTAAATAAAAATAACATTAAACCTGACTATAACTACATTTTCACCAATACTTTTTTAAAATGATATATTTTTTAAGTTTGGAAGAAAAAACTTTTTAAACTGTCAAAAACAAATCAAATAAGAATTGATAAATAAGCCTGTGTGCCTATCGACAGCTGGACAAAAAGTTTCCAGCGCTGTAGAGCAGCCGACCCGCTGCCTCCGCTGATGGAGCAACTCTCCTCAGAACCTTGACCAACGTCAATGAACGACTTCTCATGATTATTTCATGCCGGCGTTAGAAAGACGCTGCCTGTCTGCGGAGCCACCGCGCAGACAGAGTCATGAATAATGCCGGCACCCACAGGGCTTTAAACATTGGCTCGGTGATGTTTTTATTGCACAGGGATCAATAGGGATGAAATATACAGGAGCTCAGCAAACAGCTGGAGGTGCAGAGGAAAACTGAATAATCAGACGTGTGTTGTTCAATACGCTGCCACAGCATGAGCGGATTACCAAACACACATCATATACACAATGATATAAAAGTGTAGTATACTTGAGGATGATTGATAAGGAGTTTTTTGGGGCAGATGCCGATATAAATCTTTTTCGTCATTGTTTATTCTGTAAAATAAAAAGGTTTTCATATCCTGCTGACGGCAAAACAAGACACAGCTTTAAACTTAACTTGAGCTCAACAATCACAAATGTATAAAAGATTACCTCTTGCAGTGAGCAGCTCATAAACATATCGTCCTCTTCATCTATTGAGCTTGATCTGAAAAAACTTCTCCTCCAACGGATCATTGCCATTGTCCCCGTTTTATATATTTTGAGTTTGAGTTGAGCTCCGTCAACGCACGCAGCGCACAGCCCTGGAGACACTGCACCGTGCCCTTCCTGTACATGTGATTTAGGGCATGAATGTGTCAGAGAGGAAGTCCTCGTCAATCGACGGTTGAAAAGCCATAATCCCACAAAACTAGATTTTCCCCTCATGTCTGTGCTGCTGTAAATTCAAATACACGGTGAGAAGCTTTTTATTCCATTTCCAGCAAAAAATAAAAATCTAATTGTTATTTTATTGTTTGGTGGATGTACAGTTTTATTTTGCTTCAGCGTCATGTAGAGCAAACTTTAAAAAACAAATAAAAACACTTCCACAGACAGAAGGAAAATAAGTTCTGTCAAATACTCGCTCTCATTAAGTAAGTAAAAGCTGCACTGCCAGGCGGACTCATTACAAATTCACAGGAAGTCTTGTAACTCCATTACAGCAGCGGCATGTTCCTGAGCAGCTGGTGCTGGACATCTGGTGTGAACAGACTGACCGCCTGATCAATACGGAGCTCAGAAACCAGTGACCCACAGTGGGACAGAGGTTGACCTCGTCTCCCGAGGAGGCTGCTCTCTTTGATAGTACACTGTGCTTCAAGGAAAGGTGGGACCAGGTCGACAAGTGTCACAGGGTGTTGGAGTCTCAGAAAGTCCGTTCATTTGAAATATGGACAGTGACATCATTAAAAGAAAGCTTTGAGCAGACAATCAAGATTTCTGGTCGCAGCTCAGCATATGATTTGTTTCCTATTTCGGTCCAGAGGGTTTATGGACAGAGAATATGAAGGGACAGAGAATGACGCTGCCAATTCCTGTCTAAGACCTGCATGCTGTTATCTGTGCTGCCTGCAGCTCTGCACTGGAATAATAATCAACCGGCCCGGTGCTCTTCAGCTGCAGATAAACCACATTAGAAACTGAAAGGAAACAGAGACAGAGAGAAAAGTGAAAAGGACTCAGGACTGTGTTTCAGGCAGGGAACACATCAGAGCTAATATTAGACGGAAATGTCTGCAGGTGCTTTGGCATCATACAGTTATATTTAGACGAGGCTGGTGTGAGATTCAAAACACAAACTTCCAGGTTTAGTTCGCTGGCTCCTTCACAGATCAGGTTTATGTTGTGGTTTCAAATTTTTGTATGTTTCAAGAGGTTATTATGGGTCATAGGATTCAACTTGTCCAGGCGGCACTGAAAACACAACAACAGCCAATGTGCTTATTTCACAGTCAATCAATTTGATTTAACCTTCCTCGTTTGAACCCAATCTACATCATCAATAAATCATCCAAACTAATCAATGCACGACATGACTAAGTGGAGGCAGAGCTCTACGAGGACAGCGTCAAACCCTTCATGGGTGAGGGATGGAGCAGGCTGCACAGTCCTTTAGATGGCAGCCTGACAACAAAGTTAGTGAAGCTAGAGAAGGAGCGATGAAGCAGGAGGAGGAGGAGCTCCACACATTCACCTCCTCTCTCCTCCTCTTTCCTCTCAGACACAGAGGAACCTGCTCTGCTGCATACCACAGAGAGCTGGGCCGTGCAAACACAAAACATTCACACACGGTATAAACACACAGCTCGGACTGATGTGCTCACACACACAGCTGGACTGATGTGCTCACACACACACACGTTCAAAGTCGCACGTGTACACATATGACCTCAAACATGATCACACACGGATAAATCAGCAACTTCTCTACTAGGTCATTTAGTTTCACTGGGACAAAGTGCTGTTTATACACACACACACACACACACACACACACACACACACACACACACACACACACACACACACACACACACACACACACACACACACACACACACACACACACACACACACACACACACACACACACACACACACACACACACACACGGCTGTGGCTGGAAGCTGTATTGCATAACCTGCTTAGGAAATGTTTCTTAATGTTTTCCTCTTTGGCCTCCACCCCAGTGTCGCTGACGGAGGCAGAAATTGATCTTGATTTGATGACTCAGAAAAGAACACAACACAGAATCACTTGTATTTTTTTTACTTTGCATCTAGTAAACTGGTAAAACAAGGTATTTAATATTTTAAAGACAAATAGATAATTGATTATATGTTCATACACATATGTTGATCATATGTAAGTGTATCAATACTGAAAGTAATCAGTAGTGGCTGCACAGCAACTAACACATGGATGTGTGCGACTAGTGAAACCATGAGGTGTGACCGAGAGGATGCTATGATTGCATCAGAGACTAGAACACCCTACAGACGTTCGAGGAAACAAGGTGACTAAACAGGAAGGTTGGCAGTTTCAAATGAATCACCTGTGTGACTTTTATATTTTGACGTGCTGCTTCCTTCCTTCCATTGATCTGTTTTTCTTTTGTCATTCTCCCCTTTTAAAACATATCTATGCCTAAAGTATGCCTGGGTACACGAGGGGGAGGGAAAAAGAAAGGAAAATCTGTGTTCGCTGTATTTACTGAGAAATAACAAGGGACCGAACAAGACAAAACATAAACATGACTGAAGTCTGACCCTGAAAAGCTTCAGGCTGATAAAACACGTCCGTTACAGCGTGGTGGGTCTTTCCGTCTGGTCTAAGGTCATCTCAGTAAATCTGACTGAAATGAATAACAGGGGCAAAGGGAAAAACAACTACAGACGAACCGCCGGCAAGTCAACACAAAAGCTCTTTAAATAGCGGCACCACCCAACGCAATTACGCAACTTCTGTGCAATTACATTCAACAGGAGAAAAGCGCGGACAATGCCACGCAGGGGAAACACAATGAAAGGCCTGAGGTGAGTCTGTGCTCCGAGTGACCTCATGAAGTCAGGAAGCTTTCAGGCTGCACTGACCCAACACGCCACTGGACACACACCCATATTTAAATAAGGACACTGACCATCAACTAAGCTCCTGAAGCATATATTACACTTCAACTTATAATAGATTATTTATTCATTTACAGGGTTTAAACCATGTTTTATGCTTTGCCAGAGCCTTTTGCATTAGAGATCATTGAAATGAATGAGGCTCATTTGGGGCTGAATATGTCACATTTCCGACAGTGTACGACTCTCTGTGGGGATTGTGTACAGTCGACTATTGTGTGACTAAGTGTGCAAAAATAAACACACAAGAGTAATACAGAAGGGATTATTGGCGGCACCCGAATGTGGGAGCAAATGAACTTTCCCAGATGTTTGCGAGTGTGGTTTTTAGATTGCAGAGTGTATGACCATATGCTTGTGAGTCTGGAACAGCAGCTGTGTGGATGCTGCTCTGCCTTCACCACAGGGGACAAGCGTTATTCCCCACAGGCTGGAACGCGATGCTTGGAACCACCGTCGCCCTTCCTGAACGCAGGAACGTCTCATTTTGCCAAACAGGACCGTTGACTTCCAGACGCCCGACCGACATTTCTAACCAGAGACGGTTAAAACAAGTGAGGAGAAAATGAGTCGCTGTCGTTCAATGACATATTTTCACTCTCTGGGGTTTGAGGCTTTGTTCGTAGTGACACACGCCTTTTTTTTTTTTTTTATAAATTCAAAAAATGCTCTGTATAATAATCTCAGAGTTGACTCAGCCTTAAATATAAAATCGGTGCTGTGGGAAACACACTATCTGAGCAGCGAGGCAGCTTCAGCCTTGACCGAATGATTTTATCCTCTAATTCCATCTACCTGACTGGTCACAGCTCGTGAGGCTAATTCTTCCAGCACAGTGTGTGGCTGGGGGCTGGAGAGGTCTGGTAAGGATAGCTGGCATATGTGTGTGTGTGTGTGTGTGTGTGTGTGTGTGTGTGTGTGTGTGTGTGTGTGTGTGTGTGTGTGTGTAGGTGATTATGCAAGAGCGTAGCAAGGGGACAGGTGTAATCACAGCTCAGGACACATAAGGCAAATTGGATGCGACTTATAGGACTTTTCCCTCCGACTTGGAGGATTTAAAGTTGTTGTTTACCGCACATACGTTACGCTATAGACCCTGTTGCTAGGCAGAAAACAAATCTTTAAAATCAAAGTTAAACAACAGAAGACACACTTTTCACTCTCACAACAGCAGAGCCCGGTGGAGAGGAGCTTTTCTGCTGCTCTGCTGCTGTGGAAATAACCCGCTGACCACATCACAACGATCTAAACCACCAGTGATGGATGTTTACATCTCGACGCCTGTTATCTTAATCCAGCTCCGTTGATCCAACACAGCTGAGCAGGATGTAGATATGAAGCCAAGATACGGAGACTCTGTTAATGTCAGACTCAAAATCTTTTTAAAGAGGGTGCGCTATGAAAAGGAGAAACTTAAAGTAAACAATTTACTTTAGGATTTAGGACACCTGATCTACATCTATCCAGGTCCCGCTGATACACCGGCCTGACCAATCACAAGCTAGTCCCAGCTGTCGATCATGATGTTTCAACCCATTGAAGTGATAAAAACTAAACTTATCAGGAACATGAACGCTTGAACATACATCAGTGCCTTTAAGTTTGGCCTATGTCCGATATGCTAACATGGAGGAGGCAGGGTTTATGACCAATACTGCAGCCAGCCACCAGGGAGCGACCTCTTTAGGGGAGCTGTCAAGTTGTTTATTTCTAAACAGCCTATGGTTTCAAAACATGATGGTTTCAAGATATGGGGCTGAAATTTCACTTAAGTTTATGCACAACAGATACGTTCAACTGTGCAAATATTCACAACTGTTGCGCATAAACATAAGTGACAATTCTGTCATTCAAGCTTTACAGTTCCCCATCCATCAATATACATTTATTTAAATTCAACCTACACACTGATAAGTTCCAAAGATAAATTTAATCGAATCTACTTTTATTTTTACAAATAAACTTAGTTCGCTGCTGAGAAAAAAGAAATGGCCTCTGAGGACCTCAGCCCTTTCTAGTGTCTCATTTGGTCCGATCACATTACAACAGACACAGCTTCTCTGTTGAGCAGCCGGACCCAGCTGGGTCGTCTGAATGAGTTAAGACCAAATCCAGTGGGGGAGGAACAGGACTGAGTATTATTCCTTCACACACGCAGACAGAGTTCCTTTAAGGCCATCAGTCCGCATGTATTTGATGTTCATTCATGGACATAAATGAGGCTGTATGCTCATTAACCAAGAGAAACGAGGACACAACACAGCCACGCTGCTAAGCTCGGTGTCACTGACAGAGATAAAGGGAGACTCAGCTGGGTGCAGTAATTATCTAAGTAGAATATATTCGTCCAAAAATACCACAGGGCCTCGAGTGAGGCCACCGGCTGGAACAAAGTGTCAGGAAACATCTTCCACCCTCTTTGTAGATCCTCGTGTCAGTGCGGCTCTTCAACCATAACCTCTTCAAAATAACAATGTCAACAGGGATCAAATAACAAAATGTAAGCGTAATGAAACACCAATAAAACCCAAGTCCTTCAAAAGAATAGTATAATAAATAATGAATCCTAAAATCAATGTTTAAATACATAAAACATAAAAAGACACAAGCAAGTGTAGGACAACAATCAGCAGTGATTATCAGCAGCAGCGATCATAAGTGAAATCTGTGAATCTGTGGGTTAAAATATCATTGGAATGTGAGTGATTAACTGAAAAAGTACCAACTTAACAGTTTCCTTTTTCATTATAATGTAATTAACACAAAACTCGGAAAAATGTCCAGAGTTTTCCTTTCTGGACATTTTCCGGAGTTCATGTCTGGAAACAGCTTCAGTGACGTTTTATTTTGGAATATATTCAAGGTCCATTCTGTAAAGTAAAACTCTCCAAGACGTCACTAACCTTTATTTCTGTTTCCAAAGCCATGTCTCATTACTGAAGAATGCAGTGCCCAACCTCCTGGTACCTTTAGCTCGTTTGTGAATCGACAGATGAGAATCTGTAAATTCCTCCTGGACTGATATCAAGAACATGTGCGTCAGGACACCCTTAGCAACACAAACACAAACACCCCGACCAGCATCAGCCTCTGAGCTTTAGGTCATTGCCCACAACGGTTTCTTTCCACTTCTGGACTCATGAAAAGCCACATTCTTTTCCCCGCTGCATTATTAATGGCCGTGAGGTCAAACGTGTAGGGGAGAAGTCAAACGCCTGCTGAGGGACAGTAGGTTCCGCATATACACAATATGAGGACTTGTTCGTTGTTAATACTAAAGTTCTTTCTTAAATGTACATTATCAGAGGAGTGAAAGGGACAAACATGGAACGGAGGAAATACCTGAAGAGATGTGAAGTTGAGGAAATGTGTTCAATGCCCAGAAAAAAAGCTTCACATGTTTGAAACACTAACTGTCATGTACTCGAGGCCATAGACGTAACAGTGGACCTCATAAATGAGTAGGCGCTGGAAAACAGTGAGTCACGACTGAGACATGTTACAAGTGGCCTTTTCACTCACACCACAAATCATGGAATAACACAGAAATAAAGGGTTTGGTCCAAGTGAGAAGAATATATTACACGAGAGGGAGAGAATTACGTTTCAAGAGCACCAGCCCCGATGACATATTGGATTCATTCTTCTTCAGAGAGTTGAACTGGGTTATAAATCGACTTAGACAAAAAGGGTTTGTTCATGAAAAGGGTTTTAAAAAAAAGGACGTGTTCTTCTACAGGCAATCGTATCTAACAAATCTGCAATCAGCACAAGTTGAGACCAGTTTACCCAACAACACCAACTTAATCTTCATTTGGGTGGTATTTACTTTCAACTTGATTTTCAACTTTTTCAGTGGAAAATGAGAAACACAGTATTTTAGAGGTCAGTGCAGCCCTGGCCTGATTGGGGTAACTGGGTTACTGACCTGACTTTTATATGGGACATTCTTACTCATGGACCAAGTTGTATTTTAGGCCAACTGAGGATTTTTTATAGAGGCAACAAGCACATGCTACTCGCTGCACATGAAGAAGCACTGACGGCTTTCGCCAGCTTGAGATAGCGTCAAAGGATCATGACAGTATAACACAATATTATGAGTTCCGTTTTCACATGGCATCAACACTTCCTCCCAACGCTGGTTACATTCAAGTTCCTTCACAGCAGCAGCTAAATCTCTGTAGTTCACAGTAGCACAGATTTTAAAAATCTGGTGGTGGTGACAAAATATAATGTTGATAATCTGTTTTATTTACAAAGCAAAATTTTATTCCAGCTTTTTCAATAAGGAGTTGTACAGCTGTTCTAAATGTATATAATTAAAAATCAATATACATTTGTAAAATTCAAATTTACTGATATTTTCAAATGGGTGAATAATCAGTAAATTACCCGATAAAGAAAACAACTGTTATTTGATGTATGACGTATGTGTATGAAATCAAAAAGTACAGCCTTGGTCATATCTAATCGTCTAGAACGAAATGGAAAACACCCGCAGAGCTTTGTTTGCCTTTAGCAGCAGAGAGTCAGTTCAACACACGGCGACGCAGCCAGTGAAGAGACCAATAACTGCGACACAGGGAAAGCTGAGCGGCATCGTGCAGCGACGAAATGACAGAGCAATTAGAAAAGCGCAGTGTAATTCAGCTTTGACAATGAGCCCAAATACTCCATCGACAGTCTGTTCACGGGGTCAACAACAGTTCAAGGTAACAGGCTGAGTGAGGAGGAAAGAATGCGCCGCAAGAGCCAAATCGGTGCGAAGATACAACACCTCTTTCAAATTTGATGAAGAGTCAGAAATAGTCTCCTGCACAATCCCCTCAACCCGATTTAACCTGTGCATAATGAAAACTCCCACGACGGTGCATGCGTTTGTTTTATTGCTCTTTTCTGTTGCATCGAGGCAGATCGGAGTCTCTCCCTCCTTCAGTCCAGGGAGGTTAGTTTTCCTCGTCTGCTGCCAGAGCCTCACTGGAATCTTTCTGGGATAGGAAATCACATCAGCCAGCTCACTTGTCGCAGTGTCCTGTGTTTTCCTTTGTGTTTTGTTCAGCTTGGATTCGTCCACAAACGCTGCAGCTGGATAATGTTTCCAGTATTGAGGCTGGACTCACGTGGATGCTTTGCCTTAATGTTTGACAGTGGACATGACGTGCCATGCTCGTTATTAATACAGTGCTTAAAGACGTACATGGAAAAACAATATCCACAATTAGATGAACACACACCAGGTTCACCAGCGGCCTCTGCCTCCTCTTTCTCATTAACAGGATTTTGATTGGCTAGTGTCTGCACTTGCTTTGTTTGACTAAACCCAGTTTGATTGGCTGGTGCAAGAGAAGTTGAGCTGTGCTTAACTTCTGCAGTACTCAGGGCAAGCAATGCTTCGAACTGGAAATATAGGAACTGAGATTAGTCAAATTAATACGCTAAGATAACGTGAAGATTCAGCAGGTTTATTGCACAGGAAGCAAATTAGTTTCCATGTCTGTTACACTTACAACAGGCATGATGCAAGGTTTTCAAACTCACAGTAGAGGGGCTCATGTGTGAAGTTTATTATTAACCTCAGCTTATAGAGGACATGTTGCTCAAAGATAACTGTCGGGGGGGGGTGTGGGTGGTGCTGTGAGAATCCTATCACCTTGTCAGCCACCTTCAGTGCAGTTATATTTCATTCTGTAGTGGTATCTTAAAGTTGATACCACTGGTTTCTAAAAGTAAATGTGAAAACTAGCAAACGTACTCAATATCATTTAAATATTTCTGGGTATTTTGCTCCTAGCCACATCCTGTTTCGACTCGTCTCTGCAAACCTTTAAGAATGTGGCGTCGTGGTAGAGATATAAAAAGGAGAAATACTCTCATATTTTGTGGCTCCTGCAGCGACACAGAACAGGCCACGTGTACTTGTCTCCTCACAGATGCAAGTCTCGACAGCACAGCTCATTGTGGAGGAGGAGGAGAGTAAAGAGCAGGTATGAGGAAGACAGAGGCCGGATGAAGGATCCCTCTGGTTAAAGATGATCCTCTGTCTGCAGCATGTCAGGACTTCTCCTTTTAAAATTACTTGTTGAGCTCAAATACTGAGAAATTATGTGCAAAGAAAACTAGTGACAGGGAAACCACTAGTGCAATGCAAAGACTTTCTTTTAAACGGTAGAATAAGTATTATTTAACTTCAGCGCTTCATCTCCATATCCAAGTATCAATAGAAGATGTTTGGAAAAGTCAGGTTGATAATGTAGCTTTAGGGTTATTTAAAAAAACTAATTAATGAAATGATCTCTACAAGGCTTCAAGCTTTCATATAAAATATAAGCAGTATGTGATGGAGGCATTTTGTAAAGGTAAATACACATATTCATAACTTTGAGGTGATGTTCTTCCATAGTTACTCTCTTGTGCTCTGACCTTGATGATGACCTTTTTAACAACACTTTTTAACAACACTAACAAGCTGTTCTGTCTGTTCCGACTGTGTCCTTCAGCTGCAGGGCTGAGTCAGGAAGGGCGATGTTCTTTCACAGCTTCTCTCTGCCTGAACACATTTTATCTCCTCGACCAAAGTTGATAAAAAAGACAAAACGGCTCCGGAGCTGCAGACGTTTGCATATTGCTTAGATTTAGTCTCGACACTTCGACTGATACCTTTGCTCCGTGAAGCAGAGCAGCAAGGACGAGGATCAGACCCAGCTCACATTTTAATATAACAAATTACCAAAACACAGAGCAGAGGTCCCGTCACAGAGAAGGGCTTTGTGGAACTGAAAGATAACAACAAGCATTGTGTGATTTCTCTTTGTATTCAACAAAAAGCAGGAAAATCAAGCCGTCCTTGAGGGGGTAAAATGCTAGTTTTTGCCTGTTCAGAATACCAGCCATTCACTGGGCCTGAACCTGTATTTCTGGTCTCAAATGCAAATGAACTGAAGCGTGCATCATGTCTCAGACATCACAACAAATCTCAACACGGCACAGAAACCTGCTCACGTCGAACCAGTTCAACAAGACAAAGGGGGGCTTGCTGAGTTTTCTTTGTGGCATTTGAGTGCATTTTAACAGATGAAGACAATAGCAAAACACTATGCAGACGTTGTGAAGTGTTATATATGCTATTAAGTTGTAAATGATCAGAGGTCAGGAGCAGGAGAAGGAGGAAGAGGAGGAGGAAGAGGCAGGCAAGTCTCCTGAAATAATCTAATCTGAAGTGGAATTATCCCAGGGGCACAATCCACACAGGAAGTTAAGGAGCTTTTATCCTGCAAGAGAGGAGCTGACATTAAACCAAGGAGAGCGGATAGTGTGCAGCCAAGTCCCCAGCAGGACTCTGGCTGCAGGTCCATCCCTTCGTTCTGTTTTCTTTGTTCTACTAAAAATATTTAAATCGCTGTGTTGCAGACACAGTGCGTTTGAAAGCCTGTTTCTTCACAGTCTGACAAATAAGCACCAAAGCTGTAGAGCTGGGTTTGAACTTGCAGGTATGTGGTAAATGGTAGAAATGTGCATCTGTTGCGCCACACTGGAAGCTAACACCATCATAGTGAGGAGTGGACGTTTCAGCAAATACTTGGCCTTAACATGTCTAAAGTTATGTAATTCATGATTAAGTAAATAGAAAGACCTTGAGCTATGAAGAAACCGTAGAGCTTGTTTCATCAAGTACAAAAAAACCTAGAAAAGACATTTGGTTTGTCGGTTCAATCATTCAGCTCACACTGTTTGAACGTGTCACGCACAATTAGTCAAATCTGTTCTAAACCCGTTCCTCTTGTGGTCGGTACGATGCAATACTCATTATTACATAATAACATGCTCATATCGACGCCACAGATCTAAATCATCAGCTGCTGAATGAGAACATTTGATCCTACTGTCTAAAAAACTGTGGCAATGATCAAGAAGTACACACACAACTACAATGCATGCAGTTGCTAAGTAGCGTAATATGCACAAAAAGATGAAACAGTAGCCACAGGATGCTGACTCACTCCCAGCTCCACATGTATTAAACACCGGTGTGTTGATATCTAACTTCAAACTTAACCATGACAGTAGTTAAGAGTTGTACTCAGCCCTTGGAGCTGGACTGTGTATATGAGATCTGATGATGTGATTTACACATAAAAGTTTATTTGTGATGAAACAGGAGCTTCCGTCAGCCATCTGCATTGCACAGGCCTAGAGCTCAACTTAAGCGTGGATCATCCTGTCATTGATCCTCCACCAGTTAATATTACTACCATTCCCACACTGTGTTCTCTAACCCATGACCCCTGCCCTGTGTGATTGCAACTTCACTGTAACAACCGGGCTGGAACCATACTTGAACTTGTGACGTGAATAAGAAACCCACTGTAAGCTCCGCGGAGAAAGTAGGTCTTTGTAATTGAAGACTAAAACCAGCCGAACGCACATTGTCCTCTGTTAAGCTTCAGCTGCAGAAACCCACACACACACAACGTATGAAGAACAACTTCACATTTTCCCAACGGTACGTTTCATACATACGTTACACAACCTGGAACAAGACAATATGAAAAAACAAGGAGACAAAAACCGAGTCAGTGCTTCTAAGTCTGACATCACTTTCCCATTTTGAAAAACATCCAACCAATCAGAGATTTGTAGACAAAATCAGAGATAAAATTACCATCAAAACAAGTGTCGGTAAGACTGAAACAGCTTGACAGTGATCCGTGAGTCATTTCACACCAATAACAAATCTTCAATCTGTGTATTTTCCTATTCGCAGATTAAATCCATTTCCTGAACTGAGGAAAGTCCCAATAATCAGATCATAACTGGTCTGAACGTAAAGTAAGAAGATAAAAGTCTCCCCTTGTTGCCAAGTTAATCATCTCTGAGTCTCAGCTTCACTGAGGGCAAAGTGCAAACAAAGACGGTCCTTTCTACTGGAAAGTGAGAAATTACAGCGCACACTGTCATCAGGGAGACAGGCATGAGTACACATGGGGCTGGGCCACAAGCAAACCTTTATTTATACCGGACCCAGAGATTATATGGTGGAAACGGTTCTCTGTCATTTAGTGGCTCCTCAGATATACATGTTGGTTTGGAAAGAGCTGATCTCACTTTACAAAGAGGAGCATCTGAGCAGCTGCAAAAACAAAAAGTCCTTTTCTCAGGTTTGAAGACCTGTGAGTGATGTTGTCTCTTTAGATGCTCATGTGGAAATGGCATGTACCAAGGTATACAAGGGGGACAATAAGGAAAAGGATTGGATCCACTTTGCTGTTAATCATGTCACATGAAATACTTGAGCACTAGATATAAACACATCGCTGAGGTATCTTAGAAAATGGGTTTTTCTGACCATATTTATGTTGATCTTGATCCAATCAGCTCCAAAATATCACCAGGAGATAAACACCTAATACTCCCGCCTAGTTCAGTGAAAATACATCTCTGCAATCTTGAGTTATCTTGTACAAAAGGGACCTTTAAATTAATAGATTCAAATTAAAACACTGGCAGGGACTAAAACTAAAGTTACTAAAGTCACTTTCAACACAGCCATTCTACCTGTGAACCTGCTAAAATACAAACAGATAGGATATATGTATATATACACACATATCTATATATTAATACAAAGTATTCTGTCCCGTCTGCCACTCCACCCTCTCTCCGTCCCGTCTCCCATCATTCTCTGCTGCCCTGAGCTCTTCTCACCAGACAGCTGTCCAAACAAATGTTATGTAGCCGGCGCTTATGTAATGAAGCACGGCCGGTGCTTAGCGCATCCTCTTAGCCGTCCTGTCGCATGGCATCATCACTTCAAACATCTCAGGACACACGGCTGAACCTCCCGGCTCTTCTTCCTGGCCACTGATTTCATGGATTCGGTGAAAAAGTGTGTGGGGTTTCAGCGATCGATGCTATGGATCACTTTGAGCGCTCGGGCTGAACGAATGGATGAGAAACACACGTCTGCCCTGAGCTTGTGGACAAAAGCTGCAAGATCAGCTACTGTGTGTGTGTGTGTATGTGAGAGAGAGAGGGAGGGAGGGAGGGAGGGAGAGGGACATAGACAGAAATACAGAGATGAGAAGGAATAGACACATAAGCTCCGAGAGCCTGTTTGAGCGAAAGCTTCTGTAGTTAACTAAACTCTCTGCTTGCATGACTGGGATCAAAAATATCCACACGCTTCAGCGCTTCATTTAAACATAATTCTCTTAGAGTGAAACAAACACTAAATGCAACAAAGCCCACTGCCGTGTGTGCATCTGGGTGGAAAAGAGGTTCCTGCCACCTGGAAAGCTTTGTTATGAAATGGATTTTGTTCGAAATATTCGCAGGCATCAGTCGCTGCAGTGCAATTACTTTTATACAGTAGAATACATCAAACTGAGGGTTTTGCTGACTTGGCAAAACATGCACACGAAGTTGCATGAACACACCGACTCCTGAGGCATCTGAACTTGATGGTTTGTGTGATAAAGAAGCTGCCTTACCGTCTCGTTCTCATCTGGGTACATACTGTCCCGTCGCTGAGTTGCCGCTGCAGAGGAATAAGTCAGACGGGCAGCAGCCGGCGGTGCTGACGAGGACGCCGATGATGCAGAGGAGCCTCTGCCTATTCACAAACTCTCTCCCTTACTGACATGTCACTGTAGCAAACCAGATAATGTGACTCTGAAGCCCTGGACGCACTCAAACACACACAGTGGCTGATATACTCACACACGTTCTTACATAAACAGAGAGAGAGCGAGAGAGAGAGAAAGAGAGAGAGAGAACACAGAGCTCTGTGATGCTCGCTCTCCCCGAGCTGCAACAAAACATACAGCTTGACCGGCTCTCCTATAATGCCACTATTTACATCACATAGCACAGGACGCCCTTGCTGACATAATAACCAACATGTGTGTACGCGGACACACACACACACACGCACACACATATCCAATTGAAGCTCCCAGAGGGATTAAGAAAAGCTCCACAAAGTGAGGACCAGCGTGCCCCCTGCCCCTCCACACACACACTACTCTTCTTTGTCTCTAATCAAAGAAGTCATACAGCCACACAGTAACGATTTACACTGGATTATCCCCCATAATCACCATCAAGGATATTTATTATATGCTGGCAGTTCTGTTTGTTGTTTTCAAACCTTCTATCGTCTATCAGTCCTGCAACCCCAGGAAGATCAATCGACATTATGATCTTCTTCTGATCTCCATTAGAACCATTACCAGTATCTCCATTATCTAACAAAGTGGATTTCTGCAATTGAAAACTGAAAGCTGCAAATCTTCACATCTTACTTGCGCGTTTTGACACAACTCCCACTATCTTGTTCGAGCTCTGGATCATCACATGACTGGTAAACACCACCTCTGGGTTTTTTATTAATTTGACAGCTGTAGTTCAGAGATATGTGATGATGCACTTATCTCTTACACAAGATCAAAATCAGACCCATACTGACCTTATGCAGTGGATCACGCACTGGTCATCATGTGACAGAGCCAAATTCAATACAGTTTCTTTGTTGGAGTATAATATAATTGTTTTTAAATTTTTCCAGTGATTGCAATAAGCTGCAAAGCTTTAGGCAATAATGGTTTTACCGTATTTTTGCAGCAATGTGATGAAGTAAGCACAGCGATTACAGAGGTTGTTGATTCCCTAAGTTCAGAGTTGTAATGATGTTGCAGTAAAAAAGTACATATTGTGACATTTGCATGTCATGCCTAGTTCACACTACACTTATAAACCAGATTTTCCACTCAGCGATACATTTTGGAACTCGCAGAAAAAAAAACAGAAGTGGTGTGGTCTCGTTTTGTTTTTTTACTGTCTCACCTTGCTGTACATGAGGCGATTGAACACAGCCATGCATATCAATGTGCATCCGTAGCACGTAAAATAAGTAACTTATTAATCCAGTCATCTACAGACCACTGCAGACACTCTCAGCAATGTCTCTTTAGTCGTTCAAATGTGTTCGTTCACACACACACACACACACACACACACACACACACACACACACACACACACACACACACACACACACACACACACACACACACACACACACACACACACACACACACACACACACACACACACACAGTGAGAGATCTGTTAGGGAGCTGGGAAATCTGCACCCAAGCTGGATCAGTTCATCGGCTGGCAGATAAAATCCAACGAGGCTTCCAATCAGAGCTCAGAGTCACTTCACGTCGGATAAGACTCCCTATCACAAGACAACAAGTCATGTAGTGGGAAGTGCACGGTGATCCGATGACTTTGAAAGTTGTGCAATCTGAACATAAGGGAGCTTTTCTTTCTTAAACCGAAGATATTCATAATTTCATGCAGTTTTAAATTGAGTTAAAACTGCAGAGCTACAACAGGAACCAGAGCTGCATCCCAGCTGGAGCAGGAGCAGGTGAATTTGAGATGAAGGCAGAGGAAAGAAAAGAAAAGAGAGAGATAAAGAAAGACACAAAGTGAGGGTGTCAAACTCGGCTCTACCCCTGGTCTCTGTTACACAACCGCTGAACACACTGCAAAGGAGTGGGTCATCTGCCAGAGCGCCTGAAGCTCTGTGTGTGTCCCAGGTTGATAACAGTACAGAACAGTACTCTAGGCCCTTGGGAGTGCTTCATAGCATCGGTGATGAGTACACAGGCCGACACCGCCACAGACTGCAGTGCTCCGCTGAGACTTGAACTGAATGAACTGCTGTTTGCTGATGGTGATTTTCCTGAAAAGGAGACATCTGGGAAGTCATTCTGAGGCTTGAATCCAAAAATACGTCTGAATCCACGGCACAATATGTGCAGCAAAGATGTCGTCCCCATTAATTGGAGCTAATGCATTTCAAGAAGTTTGATTTAAACAAAAAAGTATTAAATAAGTATTTAACCACAAAATGTGAATATACCAGGTTCTCAAAAACAGCAAATGTTCACATTTATTCATCTGACAGGAAAGTGCATTAACTTACTTTAGTTTTAGGATAGTTCTTCAAGTCTCCTTGTGCTTTGAGAAACCGTAACTAGCATTTTTTTTCACAAAACAATAACATGATTAATAAATAAAATACTCCAGACTCATGTAAAGGCAAATTATTTTTAGCTGCAATGCTAAAAAAAACCCTAAGTGTTTCATTGTGCTGACAATCGCAGTCATCTGGTCAGCTGAAATGACCCAGATGTCAGAACTGGGTTTGTGGCAGAAGGGCATCGTTTGTAATCCACTAACAATCTGGCAGGAAACATGACGCAGTGAGATAAGATGGAAAACAAAAACACAGAACTGTGGTTGTGACAAAAACTCTTTCAGCAAATATTGGAACGATAAAAAGTCTGGAAAAGTGTGTTAATTGCTTATTTAATTTCAGTGTGACAAACACTCCCCTTCTGTCAACATTAGAGTGGCCCTGAGCAAAGCGTCCCATTTCTCTGGTGCTTTTCAGTAGAAGCAGGAAGCTTACGGGTGAATTAGAAATACTGCACTGTGGTTGTGTGCCTACGCCAAACAGTGCAGTTTCACTCTGCATATACATTTTTTTTCCCAGACTCATATGAGCTCCCAAAACCTAACTCATATTAACAGATCCTTCAGACTCCGTGTGTATGAACACATTTACTGTGTCTGAAGAACGGAACAGAAAATGCTGAGAGTCTGCAGTGGTGTGTGAACGACTGGATTAATGAGTTCCTTACTTTATGTGGTACGGATGTACATTAGCATGCATGGCTATGTTCAATCACTTCATGTACGGTAAAGTGAGATGGTGTCAAAAAAAAAAACACACACAGGTTCACACTTCCTGTCACACTGAGAAATCAGAGCGATGAGGAATCCTGGTGAGATTCCTCAAAGGGTTTTAGCTGATTACAGCCGTCATAAAGAACGATGGGAGGCGGTGGGGTCGGGCTGGTGTTACTGACTGTGACGATCGAACGTGTGGAGGGTACAGAGAGGGGAGGTGACTCTTCTGTGACTCGCCCTGTTCAGACCTATAGTATTAACATGCATCTGGGGACATCCAATCATAAGAGGGACTTAAAAGAAATGACTGGGTCAGCTGACTCAGTCATTTCTTCTAAAGACATTTAACATTTAACATTTAACATCTAACATTCTCCGATACATTTATCGGAGAGCTTTTACTGTTGCTCTATACATTTCTTATTGGGCACAGCTCTGAGTTTGTCAGGATGGGCTGAGTTAATCTATGCGGTATCTATATTCAGTTCTTAAAAATGGAGCGTACAGTATGTGGTACACCCTGTGATGATCCTGAAGGAAGAGAGAAGAGGAAGAGCCGAGTGGAGGAGGCCGTGCAGTGAAGCAACAAATTAAAAGACACTGAGACCTTGACAGCCATTATGTTCAGTGGCTGGAGGGAAACATCTGCTTCAGTGGATTCACTGTCCAACCCACCGTGGCCAGGGGCTCTAAGACGTTCTGAAAGTATCAGGCGACATCTCAGAGGGCGACTTCAACCTTTTCTCACGAGGGATCGATGGCTGACGGTCTCGACAAGACCCTCGGTACAAATGTTGAGACGGCTTGTTTTCAAACGTGCCCTCGCTTCAATTTCTTTCTGATTATGTTGCAGCATGTCTCATCTGAACAAGAGCCTGATCGATACAGATTTGTTTTAGGGCCAATGCGGACATAGCGATTATAGGTAGTAAATTCGATTCCAAATTAGACCAGAATCAAAAAGCGTTGTTTACCTTGATGATGTGTGATGTTTTTAACAAACTGACTGATGCATGTAGCTCAAACTCAGCTTCTTTTAAAACCTTGACCTAAACTGAACTAGCAGAAAAGACGTCAGCTCCACACTCGAAGCTACTTCACAGAAAAAGCTCTTGTAAAAAACACTTCACTTTGAAAAGAAGCAGCTGGAATTAACAGCAGAACTTTAATCACAGAACAATCTCCTTCCTTTGGATTCTTGTTCTCAGGTTTTTACATCATTTCTTTAAAAAAAGAATTGCAGAGGAGGGGGAACTGCTCTCTGAACTAGCTCATTAGCTCCGTCACCAACAGGAGTAAGTTCATGTAAGTTTAATCCAAAGATATATTTGCACAATCGACTTCTGCCTTTAACGCCTCGTTTGTTGAGTAAGTTGCGCTCCAACAGAGGAGGGTCAAATAAAACTGGACTGTGTGTGAAGCACAGTTTAATGAGCTATGAAATCTTTCTCCATGTTGAACTCTCCAGCTCTCTATTTCCTCAAAAGGCCAGAACCGCTTTAACAAGCTGTTGCTCAACGGTGTCAATAGTCATGTGTCCAAAGTTCACTGTAGAACATTCATGCTCATTGAAATGAACTGATTTTGTCCTAAAGTTTTAAATTCTAAATGTGACTGGGCCTTGACATGCAGAGAAAGGAAAGGCCCTGGAAATCTTCCAAATCCGTCCCTGAGGTTGTATCAGAATTCAGTCAAATGACGTAGAGACAAATGTCACACAAGGAACGGTTGATGTAACCACAACCACACAACCTAAAAAGTTTCAATGAATGAAGCCCAGAGGAGATTGAACTACTGTTGGGCTAATGGACAATGTCTATCTAAGGCCAAATGGCTGCAATCATCACAACGTCTACCCAAGCATCAAGAAGACAACTTTTACGAGACTGAAGAATCCAAACTGAAAAAGAGGGGAGCTGGATAATCCTTTACGTAATGTCGCTGAGAAACGTGTTATATTAGTCAGCGAAACATTCCCTTCATTCCATTCCATCGCTGACACGACACAGAGGAATTTCCCAGGCGTTTGCTTTTTAATTTTATGCATTAGTTTACTATATAAAGTCTCTGTCCATCCCATTGTTTGACTGTAGACACATTGTCATACACCCTCTTCGTTAGATATCGTACATCCCAACTGTGCCGGCTACTGGAAGTGACAAGTCTCACAAGTGGTGATGAAGTGGGCCCTTAGTCTCAGGTCCAGTGCAGGAGATAGGAGGCTGGTAAGGAGCTGTGCAGCTTTGCAGACACACTCATCACGGCCTGATGATTGTGAACTTATCAGAAGGAGCAAAGCCCTGGAAGCTGCAGACATTAACACACTGCTCTGCTTCCAGCAATGAGGCTGCTGGTTTGGTTTTATGCTCATTAAATCTCCTGCTTTAATGGTCACTCTGTTTACTTCAAAACACTGAAACGAAGGAAAGAGGTTGAGGTGACACACGAGAAAGGAAAAAGTGAGAGCAGAGATGGAGGAGTAGCAGAGAGTCGTCATGTTTCAGGAAGTCCCGACGCTCAGCGGTGGTGTTATCAGCGGCCGCGTGTTGCCAGGACCGAGGAAAAACAAACAACCAGCCCACTGAAACTAGGACAGTTTCACATCACCAACGCCCACCGTCCAGATCACGTGAGCTCGGCAGGACGGCGGATCCAGCTGACCAAACAACCATGAATCAATTGAGGAAAAAAGCAGAGTGTTTACACGTTCTTCCTGAAATACACTGGATGAGGTGGAGGCGAGGAACAGCACATCACATCAGGACACCGCAGAGCATTAACACACTCAGGCGTCTCCAGGGCTGCAACGTGACTCATTGAAACATAACTCTTGTGTCTAAAGAAATGAAGTCAGGAGCCGGCATATCCCCCCCGGCACCCACAAAATCTGAAGGAGCAGAGAATCTGGTGCGGTCACAGATGCATGAAGTCGTAATATTTCTCTATATATCCTTCTCTTAAGAGTTCTCTCCGCTAACGAAATGATCCCTATATCCATAGCAATGTATGCCAGAGGGATAATAATACAAAATTAACAACATTAGGAAATAAATAAATTAAGTTGGTATCAACTTGTCAATTGTGTGTTTTAAGAGCAACTCAAAAGATTCAGAAATGACTTCAGATTTCAAACTTTTACATTTGGTGCAGAAGCTTTGTTTGATATTTGGATTGCAGATGGTGCCTTCGACCATTGGTAATTAATTAAATGTAGCATAAATCATCAGTACTGTACTTGTGGTCCTATAGAGGTGACACTTAAATGACACTGCTATAGAACAGTGACTGTTAACCAGGTGTCCGGATATCGACACCAGTGACACATTTCCTGTTGCCGTGGCGTAACAGTGCCTCTGTTATTAACTGGGAAATCCGAGGGAGGCAGAACGAGATTGGTGACCAGAGATTTTGTATTTGTTGGGATAATTAAACTTGTGGATCAAATGACTCATGGTATGAAAAAAATAAAAAAAAATAAAATAAAAATCACACAAAGAGTGTACTTGCAGACAAAGCTGGAGTCTTTGTATACACACCCAAAAACAAGCTGGAAAACTCTGACCTTTCTCCTGCCATTGACACGGCATAAAGAGCGGCCAAAGGAAGCAGCGCCATTGTGGACTGAATGGCTTTTCAGTGCCGAATGTAAAAGTGGATATGTTCCCTTTTAGATGACCTTCAACAAACACATCACACTGAATCACAGTTACGTCATTGTGTGATTTAGTGTTAGTGAGAGCAAAGACAAATAACAGGGCAGCTGCCCTGCGAACTTTGCCATGCATGGCAAAGAAAAAGCCCAAAAAGGAAAATGTAAGTATCACTAGAGATAGATAAGTACTTTATAGATAAATATAAAAATACTTCTGTGATCCTGAAGGACATTTCGGCCACTTTGGTAAAATAAATGACGATATATGAAGTAGTAGTCTGCTGTTTTAAATGAAGTGACAAAGTGGAAAGGATCCAGGAATGAGCCGGACAGTGAAACTGGGTCTCAGAAACAAAAGCTTTTTGAGTTTGCCTGTTTTTACCTGGAGATGTTCAGTGGAGGAGCTGCTCAGTTCATCTCCAGACTCGGAGTCGATTGTGTGTCTCTCTTCCTCTGCAGAGTCAAAGTGTTGGGTGCTGTCAACGTCCAGCGGCGCCCTGGCCATATCTGGGGATCGAGCTCGGGAACGTGGGAGAGTGCTGGAGCTTCCTCTGGGCTTGGGACCTCCACCGTGGACAAGAACGTCGTGCAGAGCTCGGTCGTGTTCTGTGGGGGTGGTGGGGGAGGTGGGGGTGTGGCGGTGGGAGCTGTTCCTGCGCGAGCCGGGGGGACTGAAGTGCCCCGAAGAGGCAGTTTGGGCCGAGGGCGAGCGCCGAGGGTGAGAGCCGGACTCGTGTCTGTGAAGGCTCTCCGCAGGATGGTCCTGGAGTCCCAGCTCCAGGTTGGTTGGCCTTACCCAGAGGGCACCCCCACCTTGGGGAGGTGTGTTGCCGGTGGCGGCAGGCGGCTGGGTGATGGGTTTGAGAGGTGGCATGAGAGCTTTGCGGACCTCTCGGACGTACTGAGCAGGTACATAAAAAGCTTTAGTCCCCTCCTCTTTTTTCACTTGCCACCAGTCCTCATTGGATTTCTTGACCAGCATGTAGCAGTCCCCCTGCCGGATGTTGATGAGGCGGTCCTTGGACTTGTACTCGTAGTCATACTCCACCTCGATGTAGACCTCTCCTGGGGCAATAGGCAGCTCGGCCATGACGCCTCCGTCTGTCCACCAGGCAGCTCACCGCTAGAGGATGATGGTTATTAGCATGGCTTCATGAGCCGACCTGAAGAGACACAAAGAAACAGAGCTTAAAATGCATATATCCTCGTAAGTGAACTGCGGGTTCAAGTGAAATCAAGTGAACTGATTCTTAATGAGTTTTGCCTATTTAAAGTGGGATTTTTTCAGGGCAGCAAAGTTTATCGTTATATGATCCATGCTTCACTCACAGGTGTGTGTAAATAAATAATATGGTGCCCTCCCCTCCCCTCTCCTCTCAATAAAGAAATATTTCCGCAGTGGTGTAACACTGCTAGGTGGACATAGGGGAAACACTGAGGCTACGTTTCAGTTTTAAAACCCATGACTACATTTACACCTGCTGTTCACACTAGTTTTCGAAACATTGAAAAGTTTTGGAAACGCTGCTGACCTCTTTTCAGTTTAAAAACCCTCGGGCTGCGTTGTAGTGTGAAAATAAATCCGTGGGTAAACAATATGCCTCTTTTTTTTTTTCAGAACCCACAAACCCAGCGCACGGGAATGGTACGTGATATGCTTTTTTAGGTGTGTTGGTATAAACGAGAAGTATTACTTATACAGGGATAGTTTTCATAGTAATCCTCTAAATGCTGAATGTGAAGCCCAGTCATAGCAGAGAGATTAGAGAGGAGAGGAAACATTAATGTGACTCACATGGTTTTCTTACATGACTGTTTCTGTGTATCTGACTAACTGCGGCCTCCCTCTCTGTTCCTGCCTGACAGCGACTCAGGCATGTCTCTGCTGAGCGGCGAGATCAGTAAAACCTCACACATACTTCCCTGCTGGAGTCACATCTGCACACACACAGACACACACACACACAGACACACACACACAGACACACACACACACACTCACGAGCACTCTGACAACATGAGGCGAGGCCGCAACACACCTTGAGCAACCTGAACTTTGAAGCTTTTCTTCTTTTTTTCCCCCAAGCAATCGTAAAAGAATGCTCAACCGACACTGAAAGCAAGAAGCACGTTATACTAAAAGATTATTTACTACAGTCTCCTCTCTGTAGTGAACTTGGAGAACAGACGTGGCTTTAACAGCAAGAATCCATCGACCAAATACAGACAAGAAACAGGGGGCTAAAGTAAAGAAAATGGTATAGTGCGAGTTTCGCCGTTGGGCAGGAATGTGACATGATGAGGGGTTGTCGTACTCATGCCTCAGGCTGTACCTCTGTGCACGAGCTGTTCTGATGGAAAGAGGTAGAAAGAGACGTGGCTGCAGTGCTACCAGTGTTAGCCGGAGCCTCAGTTAGTATCGGCAGCAGTAGTGGAAGGAAGATAAATGTTTCGTGTTCTGACAAGTTTAAAAGTTCACATCTTAGTTTTGAATCTGGTCTCTGTAGTGTGGAAAATTTAGGTTTTAGGGAATGTTTAGCAAAATGTTCCTATTTGTCCACTTTAGATTATCCCTGTATATTCAAAGTCCTACATGTTATTGGAGATAAAGTAACTCACGCTAAAAATTAAATGGTCCATGTTTCTTCTCCATTTAAAGCGATAATCCAAATGCCTTGAATGAATAAATCAGCAAACTCGTAACTACAAACAATATTTCTCCCACTAATTTCCCCCCCAATCGAATGGAGAATGGACAGGAGGCTTAGCAGTTAACTGAACATCTTTAGTGTCCAATTAACAGATTTATCAGTCAACAGAGATCTTATTAGCCAGATAATTAAAACCCTTAAAATAACAAATGCTGAGTCCTCCTCAGCCAAATTATTACTGGGAACAACAATGTCTAATAAAACAAGACACAACAAAGCCCTGTCTCGTAATAAACCTAAAGATTATCTCATGGTGTTCTTCATCTTATTTCCCCAGACATCCCAAACAAAAGAGAATGAGCTTCTATGAACTTTAAACCCCAGCAGGGCAGGAAAGTCCAGACAGTGGTTTTAAAGACAGTGTTTCAGTCTGAGCCGCTGCTCTATATGAAGTGGAAGGATATTACAATGTGTGTAGCAGTGAGAGCAGGATATTACACAGTCGGTCATAAAGACAGTCATAACAGCAGCTCCTCAGAGTCATCACGGAGTCACGTTCAGTGAAACAGTAGAAATCTACTTTATGACTTTTTTCTCATAGAATATTTTATAGATCTTGATAATAAAAAAGATTTAGGCACTTTTAGGGGACGTGTATGAAATTTGATTCAAATTAATATCCAGATTTAGTGAATTCAAAAGTGGTTTTACGGTTGGGCCTTGCCTTTACATTTTCACTGATGCCCCCGGGGAATAAGTCGTGGACCTTTAGGGGACTGATATCTGTGAGTGCTTCCAATTTGGTGCGGATAACAAGACAAATCTGGACTTAGCGGATTTAAACGTGGGTTCACCAGGGGACTGTTGGGCCTTGGCCGACGTATGAGCTCTACTAAGAAAGACACGTAGCCCACGATGACGTCTTTCACCACAGTCACATCTCTGTTTGTGCTAAATTCAGGGAGGCGGATCAATCCTGATGGATCCATGTCCTGCTGAACAGTCAAACAAAATCTAATGTGCAAATCACAGAAGCTACAATTTTTTTTGTTTTGTATTTTGCAAGAATCCACAATTACAGAAACATGGGAAGTATCATCATTACACCCACACACACACATTAAGCAACATGAGCTACGCCGTTTTAAAACCACACGAGTAATTTTACGGAGCTGTAGCCGTAAAGTGATTGCTGAACTGTAAACCTGGGACAGGCGGCTGTTATCTAACACTTCTGTGGCGGCTCTGCAGCGCTTCCCATTGATTACCTCGACCGTGGCAGCTCGCCAAAGTCCAATTTGTCCAACCACAGTTTCATTGTGAGCCGAAAATAGTTTTTACACCAACTTTTCCATCTCTTTCACTTTCAGTGGATCACTAGCATAGTAAATACCTATCATTAGGGGAGAATGGGCCACAGCAGCACCTGGATTACTCCTGATACAGGGACCAGAGGGTTAATAACAGCACCGTGGATTACCTCTCTCACCAAGTCTACTGGCTGCTCCTGCCATCCATTAACCAAATGAAACACCACACAGGCTCAGATACTAATTCACAGCTCGCAGTGAAAACACCCAGAGTAGAGCGGGCTAATGGAGCATTAGACCGGGTGATGGGCGTATCATGACAGGAGCTGGCAGCCTTCTTCATTAACCTGTGACCTCCTAATTCAGATGGCTGCCCCGACAGGAGGGGGACTGTTCTGTTTTTTCTATTTCGATCTAATCCGTGTGCTGAAGACTTGTGGACTCCAGGGAACAGCAGACAACAAACCTGCCGAGCTGCAGCTAATGAACGCGTTTACTATCAATTAAGCTGACAGCTCTTTCCTCGACTAAAAGAGGAACTTTTTAGCAAATAAAAGATCGGAAAGCAGTAAAAAAGTTTAAGTTTTACGTTGAAAATGTCTTTATTTTCTTAAAAGTTCTATATATTTTGTTTTATTTGTGCTTTTATTGTTATTTACAACAAAGTCTATGGTTAGACTGAAGCCTCAATTACATTTCTTTGTAAAAAGGTTTTGATAATGACATTATGAGTTATTAATTATGAATTATCAAAATAATTACTTGTTTTTCTATTAATTAACTGCAGCTCTGTTAAAAATTGACTGAATAATGAGCCTTGTTCATAATTTGAATCATTTTTGTGCATTTTATTATTATTCATTATTCATTTTAATCATTTGAAACCAGTGAAGGTTCACTTATTTTGTAATAATCCAGTTAATTCATCCTTCTCAACAACAAAAACAACGAATGCCTCAATTCAAATCATTTCCTGACACTAATATGATTTAAATGAAAAACTCTACAAGTCCACAAACAACACACATACAGTATTAGGACTTGAGGAGGACTCGTATTCTTCGTCCTGAGAGGGATTTAGAAGGTTAAGCACCTGGGGGCTGTTGTCTCTTTCACTTATCCCTGTCTAGATTAAGTGCGAGCATCAGCACCGCTATTTAGCAGACTGCGCAAATCTTCTCTGAGTCCAATCAGCAAAACAAGAGGAAGCACCTTAATCTAACGTGATGGTAATCAGATTTACTGGAGGGCTTGTGGGGTGGATGAGCGGGCCGGAGGAATAAAACCATCCAGAGCTACAGGACATGAAGACCGGGGCCTCGGTTGATGTTTTGGAGAAGGCAAAAGAAACGTATCCATGACTGCTTGAATTCACATGGGCTGAACAATCGGTCGTTGTCAGCACATGTAGGAAACACACCCTCCAATGTTTTCATGCCTCAGCAAAAACAGAAAAAAAACAGCAGCTTGGGTTTTCTCATTGTAAATGCATGAGATGTTGACATGGACAACATGAAGAGAGGAGGCAGCGGGTCTCACATGACTCCTGTTAGGACGACTGTCTCTGTCTGATTACTTTCAATGAGTTATATTTATCACAGAGAGAAAACTTCTCTCCCATTGCAGAGTCGTTTCGAAGAGAAGAAGGGAAATGAAGTGTTCACATAGAGTTGGACAACTATGATGTTAACTTTTCAGACACAGTTCATTCACAAACTTCACTGTCAACTGTTTGTGTCAGGAGAGATGTGTTGACCTTTAAAGTGGCCATCGTGAAATCTAAACACAAACGACAACGTGACGATGTGATCACTCGTACTGATGATCCTGAAGGTTTAGAGCGAGTTTCTGTCATTTGTGCAGCTGCCAAGACACAACTTTACTTTTTGATTCACTCCAAAGATTGTGTGACAACTCCCCAAAAGTAAAAGCCAAAACATCCCCTGGTGGCTGGCTGCGTTATATAAACCCGCCTCCTCCATGTTAGTGGATGGGGCGTGGGCCAAATCAACACATTGAATAAATTGTTCTCAAATGTGGTTAAATGTCACATTAGGTGGTTCTTACTACACTGATGTATGTTCAAGTGTTTTCTGGAGATATTAGCTTCATTCTTCCGAACCAGGCAGCTTTTTTAAGTGAAAAGAAGAGAAATGACCACTGGACACCTACTGCTCAGCAGGCACAGACATGGTGAGTATCATTAACTACCTGGTGAAGAGGGTGGAAACTAGCAGCTAAACAGGGACATGCTGTATATTTCCATCGGGAGTCGGAGGAGTTAAAAACAGAGTGAATGTTGGACTCAAGCAGAATCAGCGGAGTTGTGCTCCGTGACCTCCACTTGCAGTCAAACCAAATATAGGCCCACGTTGCCCTGAACAGCTTGGATTCAGCACGGCCTGTCCCAGTTAGACGCCTCTCACCACAACTTCCCTCGAAACTCAACTCCCCGCGGTCCCCCCGCCCCCGTCACAACCGCAGTGTGTCGCGCTCCGACCAACCGCAGCTCATGTAAAGTGGGTCTCGTGAGAGAGGGAGGAGAGAAACACACGTTTGGCGGCAGGTAGGTCACCGACTGTAGGACTGAGAGGAGGCCATGGAAACTTATATTCAATATGTCAACACCTATCATAAACTCCTCACACTCACAAGGGGGAAGGGTTTGAGATGTGATTCAAATGATCCATTACACTATTAATGATCATATTTGGAAATGCAGTTAACATTTAACATACAATCGTTCCTTTTAATGACATAACTAATTTTATAAAATGTCCCAAAACATAAAAATAAAACAACCACAGTTGTCAGAAGCACAGACTGATGCCTTCAAATGGCTTAATGTTAAGAGTTAAGAGATTTATTATATAAAGATTTGTCCTGGTTGTTGTTAGAAGGTAAGTGAGAGTTCAACCAATCCACAGCATCTGTATCATAACTGATTTCGTCAGTTGTCAAATTGCAAACTGACATTTCAGGATTTCTGCAGCATGACAGATTGATTCTGACACTTGGGCCTCGAGACAAAATCATCACAAAGGTTTAATATATATATAGTGATATATGGATATATCGCTAATACACTGTGCAAGTAATCAATCTGCCTCAGATGTATAAAGTATTTAGCTGTTTATCAGGTATTTGTCTCTGACACCAAAGAGTTTAACAGCACATTCTTGACTCAGGAGCAAAAACCAGTCGTCAAACTAAACAAAAGTGACTTTCATCTCGATACGTGTCGATATGAACGTGTTGACTTTGATCCAGCTGAACGAAACCATCACCTCACGGTGTCTTCCAGCTGCTTTCAGGTGAAACCGGGATATAAACACACCTCAGTCAGGTGAGAGCCCAGACAGCAGCTCTCACTCCTGAAGGGATTCAGTTCGAATCCCCCCTGTTGGGGTTTGTTCCGCTTCAACTTTATCAGCCGTGTCAGCAGTTACATGAACTTTCAGAGACTCTGTTAAAAAACCTTTAACTCTGCGTTTCGTGACACTAACGTGCACTTCTCGTGGGGGGGGGGGCTAACGCTAGATAGCTGATTTAGCCGCGCGGCCACGACATTCCTGAGTGTCCGGGGCAGCGCCGCACCTTCACCCACCTTCTCTCCGGGAGGGAGCCGCTCCGCCGGGAGAGCAGAGCCCCGCCGCGGCTCGTCGGTTCCACTCCCCGGTAACTTCCCTGTGGAGCGTCCACCGAGTCCCCCTCCCCTGGCTCTCTGTGTCCTGGGGGTGAGTTGGCGTGTGGGTCCGCGGGTCCGCGGGCCTGTTCTCCGGTGCTCGGTGCTCCGGTGTAATGATCCGCTCCAGCCGCTGCTCGCTCCCGTCACCTCGCGTCCTCGCTCCCGCTCCCACAACTTCAGCAACTACCTTCACACACACAGATCGTCCGCTGACACGATGGACCACGCGAAGTTGTTTTAAACCCAGCGCAATGTGTTTGGGTTTTTTTAGATGAGCGGTAGAACCTATCAGAGTGAGTCCTCCTGTCTAACTTTTCGACTCTATGGTCCGAGCCCGCAGGTGTTCAGACGCAAACTGGGAAACAGCGCCCCCTGGTTGTAACGAAGCGAAGACGCAACTACGCTAAAAATAGCCAAAAATAAACAAGTAAAATAAATCTAAACTCACAGACACAATCATCGCTGCTACACACACTATTCTTTAAAACCACAAATTAATATTTATCAATGTTAATTCAGAATATTTATTCATCATCGTGCCTTTGAAATTCATATTTTTATTGAATTATTGCATCTATTTCTTTTGTAGATTCATATTTTATCCGATTACTGATAAATGTTGATTTATTTACCTCATTATACTCTTGACTCATTCAGCATAGTTGTCTTTATTTAATATTTATTTAAAGCATTTCCACACCCAGACAACCCAGAAGTTGTTTTAATGACTTCTAGTTGATTATTTTAATGAGTTCATTCTAAATTTAATAGAAACAAAACCTTTCATAAGTCTATGATCTCTTCATAAATGCTGCCTACTCTAAGTGTTACCAGATTTTAAATGGCTCAGATCAAACTATGAAGAACAAGAGTAAACACTAATGTTACCCATACTACACGTTGTTCATAATAAACAAACTCTTCCACCAAAATACAGCATCAAAATTAAAGGGACATGGAAACAAGCATTAAATGACTATTTGTTTGTTTCATTCCCACAAAACTATTTTTTAAAATCTAGATTGAGCACAAAAACGACACGAGTGGGAAGAGTTTTGTCATAATTATTTAATCACACATACATTTACATCATGCAGTCAATCCAAAACTGTGATCTCATTAACTTCCCATCTCCGTCCGTATCAGAGCCCTGCTTTTTGTGCCCCAGTTCTCCAGGAATGATCCAGTACCTTGTCCACTGATGGATCCTCAAAACTGTCCTTTAAAAAGTCACCAACTATTACACAGTAATAAAAAAAAAAAAAAGAAAAGAATCGGATACACTTTTGTTTTTGTTTTGTCTTTTTAAAATTTAGAATCAATGCAAAATTCAATTTAATTTAGCAACACACCACAAATATTCTCTGCTGCTTTTATTTACGAATCCCCCCCCGCCCGCACATTTGATAGCAAGTTTTGGTGAGAGGTCAAAGGTTAAACGTTTTGAGGTCCATGCTGCTGCTGCTTTACTAAATCTAGTAGATTTACACAGAGGGAATAAAAGCATCTGGATAGACACCAAACACTGTCCTGTCACGTGGGAGCTCCTCCTCCCGGCAGCTTGTACAGAGTCATTATCACTAATTTTTTTAATTATCTGATGTCAACAAAGTTTTTTCCCCTTTCAGGACTTTGGAAACCAGTCAAATATTCAATGTGGAGTGTTTCTCTGAGTGCAGATATCGTGAAGAAGTGCTATTCAACCCAACTCCCCTGTTTCGGAGAGACGACAGGTTTCAGTCGGACGTCTCACTGGAGAAAGACCAACTCCCGTTCCCCCTTTTCCAGCTGGATCAGCCAAAAATGTCCTTTTTCCAATAAAAGGTTTCTTTAATTTGTTTGTTTACAAAGTCATGATCTCAATTTAAATACACAATAAAATACTGGGCAGTAAATGTTTATGACATTGCCATCTTACATAGAGTTTGTTGCCCAGAACGTGAATTTATCATTGATTGTTGGCAGTAAAATCCTGTTTCAGCTCGAGAAAGAGAAATGAAATGAGCCCTCACACTTGGAGTAAGTGAGGGTGGAGCCAGTGGAGAAGAGGGGCGGGACTTTGACTTCCATGGCAGGATCACCGCCGCTGACGCACCCTGATCACACCTGCCGGTCTGACTGATATACAGTGTATTTTACAGTATATTGCACTTGCACAAGATGTTAGTGTTCTCATGCTGGGGGGTGGGGGGGAGGGTTACAATCACGACAAGATGTTCGCCAATGCACTGGAGCTTCACAAGGTTCCAAAGGAAAAGAAAAAAGCTGTGTTGGAAATCAAAATGAAAGCAAAAACGAAAATATCAAGAACACTAAAAAATGAAACACGACAAAAACGACAGAACACAAAATAAATCCTACACCCCTGACGAACTAGATTTAGTTAAATAAACCCCTCCTCCAGATTATGACAGAAAGTTGTTGTGCAATTATAGACCCTGCTCTCCTGACTGGCTGATCAGCGGCACGGGTCTGTCCCATCAACTGACTGACTAACTGACTGACACGCCCCCCCCTCGCCGCTCCCCTTCGAATATGCATCTACACGATCTATGAACAATGAAAAGATACAGTACATTAAACCCAGCAACACACGGTACTTTCTGCAAATTTACAACCAAAAGGGGCCACGTACAGTTGACAGGTCCACGATCTATAAAGAGACAACACGTTTGAGTCGCACGCGCCTTTTTGTGGAGAGGGAAGACAGAAAAAATGAAACGTGAGGCACCCTTGAGAAGACATCATGATACGGCAGGTGTCAAACAGTTCCTGATAGGTCATGTTTAAAACTGATGAAACAAACATTGAGAGTGAGGGGAGATGAGTGAGTGACAGCGACCCAGCGAGGACAGGACGAGCGTTGTGTGCTATCTCAGTCTATACGCCTATGTGCTCCGATGTGCAGAGATATAAATATGCAGCAGTAAAAACAGTACATTTAGCTACTTAGCATAGGCCGTCCTAAGAGGTGGAAGTTTCAGTTAACGGGATCATTCTCCTTTCTTTTCTACATTCTTTACATCCTTCTCATGAAGTCACCGAGAGCGAGTATAGGTTTTCATTTTAACTTAATGATAAAAACAGTTGGCCTCCACAGGTATTTAGTTAAATACATCTACAGTACACTGTCGCACGTCTTGGCTTATTTGTTTTTTTTTGTATTTTTTATTGTCATTATTGTTTGTCATATTTTTTTTAATCCTTCTTTTCAGCCGTTCCCAGATGATCGTCCAGTTCTCTCTCCAGGGAGGCTTGTGTGCAGCAGTGCCAATTTTACATCTGTACAACAAGAGCGGACAGAACAGTGGTGCTCGACGCCATCTAGTCAATTCAAAAACCGCACGGTTATTTTTTTGGTAGTTTTTGTTTTTTTTTTACTTTAAAGAAGCATGTAAAATCTAGCCAGAGAAAAGTGTGGTTAACAACCAATAACAGTTATGATGAAATGTACAGAGGTTAGCCTATAGGGTCAAGCTAGTTCTCTTGGTAGGGTCTCCTTTTTTTTATATTTTAGGAGTTTGTTTTATTTTGTCGGATCTTGCTACCGTTACATTCAGCTTGGCACAGTGCAGAACTACTCGCACGACGACGACGGATGACAACAGACTGTGCAAATCAAAACACGAGACCGAAGCTACACATTTTGAGACGCGTGCACGTGGTTTCGCTCTCTCTCTCTCTCTCCGTTGGCTGCGCTCAAGACTGCGTTTGGTTTCGGTGGATGAGAAGAATATTATCTTACCTTTTAGTAAATTAAAACTCGTCTGTTCTTTTTTATCATATCCAGTAAGAGAAAAAGAGTCGTGGTGAGATTTTGGGGGAAGTAGGGGGAGGTGGTGGTGGTGAGGGAGGGAGGGAGGAAAGGGGGGGCAGGAGCTGTACAGGCCAGGAATATTTATATATATATATTTATAATTCAGAAACTCCTTCTTGGCTCCACAGCAGCGACGAGGAGCCTGTTCGCTGTAATGGAATGACAGGTTGTCAGGGGTGAGCGAGGGGCGTGATATTGTCTTCTTCTGTGGTATTGTCCTTCTGTCCTGCTGCTCTTCAGCTGCAGAGAAACGGAAACGACGCCGTTAGCTTAAAATACCTCCCGCTCACACGGCTGCTAAAATCCCACAACTCGTACATTTATACTGGTTTTTAAAATCATCTTTGTAACAGAATATCATGAAGAGTTTTCATCAGAACATCGAACAGAACTTACTTCTTGTCTGGTTTCCCGCTGCCTCCTCCCCTGATGGACACCGACTGGCTGTTCTGGTAGAAGCTTCCTCCGCTGCGGTTGATGTTGGGGTGGGTGGGAGACGCCACTGGCTGCTGCCCGGGTCGGATGGGCTTGGCTGAGGAGGAGATGGAGAAGAGACCGAGGATTAATAAATCCATACCAAGGTAGACTGGAGATATTATTTGACTGCAACATCAGGATATGTAAAGTGCTCGATGATTCCATCAAGCTGTGGTTTTCCCTACTAACCGATCTGGGCAGAGTGTCCCCTCCTCGCCATGTTCTTGGCTCTAACGGCCTCCTTGATGCGATCCACCTCCTGCTGGTAGCGCTTGCGGTCGCGGGCGGCGTTCTCCTTGGCCTCCTTCAGAGCAGACTCAAGGGCCTTGACCCGCTCAGCCGTAGCACGAAGACGCTTTTCCAGTTTAGGAAGCTCACAGCGCAGGTCTGCATTGTCACGTACCAGCTGCAAGAAAGTTCAAATCGCCACTCAGAATCATGGAAGTATTTTTGCAATGAGCTTTACACGTATATACGGAAGAACGAGTTGAGGACGGGGATGATCTCTGGCTGCTGGTGTGACTCCTACCTGTTTGTGAACTTTGGTGAGCTGCTCAAGATTGTTCTCAAGAAAGGAGATTTTCTGTTTCTGTGCAGCACTCCCACCTGTGTCGTCCGAGTCCATCTCAGCGCTCTGCACGACAAGTACAACACAATTATTACACACAAAGAAAGAAAGAAGTGATCACACATCTATGTACACTCCTGCTTTCTGTGCTGTTTATCACAGTGAAAGGAAGCACCACTTATATAGTGGTTATAGAGTCAGTTTTCATTTGTTCTGTGCAAAACAGATTCAACTTAATTACATCTTTACTCTACGATAACTGAGAACTCAAGAAAAAAAATTATAATTCACCTTCTTCACTCTAGTGGCCAGATCCTGGACAAAGAGTTTCCTCAGGTTGTGCAGAGTCTGCAGCTCCTTGGCCTGGACAAGATCAGAACATGTCAACTTTAACTTTATGTGGATTCAGATTTATAAGACAAAGACACATACAATTAATGAGATTGTTTCTTTATAGTCAAACCAAAAATAGTTAGAGTAGAGCATCTTCATGAAAACATTAAATGAAGTAGATCAACTCACCACTGTCTCTTCCAGACCCTTCAGGTCCTGCCTTGCCTGCTCCCTTCTGTCCTGCATCACCCTGAACAACAACAACAAACACATTTAAACACAAAATCTAAATCACAGTGGATTAAATTACTTTTGACGATGTATTATATAAGATGATAAATGGCTTCACTTTTATTGTACTCAACCCCAAAAGTCGATCATATTAGATCAACAAAGTGAAACCTACGTGAGCTCATGTAGCTTGCGGCTCTTCTCCTGGTCGGTGGACTTGAGTTTCTCGTGTTCAGCTCTGAGCCTCTCCTGTTCCAGCATGATCTTCTGGTTCAGACTGGAAGAAACGAAATACAGCAACGATTACAAAAAAGACGAGTCTGTATTTATTTTTACTTATTAACTCATTTAAAATACATTAAATTAAGGAACATTGTTTTGACTGTGGTTTTAAAGGCCCCTCTGTCTGTCCCTTTACCAGGGAAGCACTGACCCACCACAACAACAACAGCAGCAGAGTGCTTGAAGTTACAGACACAAATTAAAATTCTTACTCCTGCAGTTCAGTGATCAGTTTCTCTTTGTTTTCCAGCTCATCTCTCAGGCTGCTGATCTGTTTATGGTGAGCTTCACGGTGGGAGTGGATCTGTTTGTCCACCGCTTCCTGAGCACACAAACACAAAAAACACACTTACATCTGGTTCAGCTGAATAAAACACATAAGACGATGAAAGGTGGGTGCTGGGATTTAGCGTTACAGTGTTATCACAGTTGATTTCTGGTTTTGTGTGTCGACAGTTTAAAATGGATGGAGGGACGTACCTTGACTTCATTGGCAGACTGGATCTCATTCTCTTTCTCCATAGCATGAACTTTCTCTGTAAAATAGAATAATGTCATGAGATTGGCGTAGAGGAACAAACCCAGTGATGTGAATTTTTACTGAACCCTCAGAATATGAAATCATATTAGTAAGGATTGGGTATTGTTTATACTTCAGACTGATTCTAAATTGTACTTAAGTCGGAAAATCAAAGGAATCAAAGGAGCAAAACTTAGAAAGTGGCGGAGAACATACCCTGAGCGCTGAGCTTGACAAATTCTTCATTGAGTGAGTCCACGTTCTCCTCCAGCTGCCTCTTCTTGTGCTCCACATTCTGCAGGTACTCAGTCAGCGACTTGATTTTAGCCTCATGCTGGAGAAACAAAGACGATACACACACGTTTATACACAAGCGGATTCAGAAGCTAAATTATTCTTCCCGTACACTCAGGTGTACATTTGCTGTTTGTTTGTAGTTGATTCCTTCGTACCTGGGAGATGCGCAACTGGCAGGCGGCCAGCTCCTTCTCATTCTCGTCCATCTTCTTGTTGCTTTCTGACTGAGTGCTCTCCAGCTGCTTGCAGCGTTTCACCATGGTCTTCACTTCACTCTTCATCTTACTAATGTAGAGACGAGCCACCGTGAACTCCTCGTCTATCAGGCCGCTGCCGCCCTCGTGCTGCTTGACAGGCCAAAGAGAAAAATTAGGGCATAAAGAGGAAGGAGGGAAAGGAGGGAAAAGAGGGAGAGCAACCAAAACAAATAAGAAAGTAAAGCTGGATTGTGGGATGCTGAAGAGGAAACCTAAATTTCTTCATGCATTCTCAGAGGCTGGCAACGATACTGTGTTACTATGGCAACAGTGCAGAAACCACCTCAGTACCTTGATGTCGTTGCTGCCCACTGCGATACCGATCTCGGCTAAATCTTTGAGCAGTGACGACATCATCTCAGTCACCCTCTTCTTCTGGTGGTTGGACATCTCCTTCAGCTTCTGGAGCTCAGAGTCCAGGGATGACAGGATGGACTGAAGGAAAAGAGAGGATTTAAATATCAAAACAAACATAATTCATAAAGATCAGTTTCCGCTTTTAAATTAAAACACATTATGTACTGAAATTCTCAGTGGCAGTCAATAACATCTCAATAGCTGCACCACACTCCTGGCCGTGCTCTTATCTGTCGCCTGCCTCACCGATTTCTGGCTGAGCTCTTCGTTGATGGCCTCAAACTCCTTGGTCTTATCCTCCACCTCCTGGCTCTTCTGGTCATAGTTGACAGCCAGCTCCTCCAGAGCCTGCAGCACCTCCTTCACCTCCTCCTTGGAGGCCTCGTTCTCCGCCTGCAGGCGGTTCAGCTCGGCCTGCAGGTTCTCATGATCACGGCGAGAGGAGGATAGAAGCTGCGTGTTGGGGAGAGAAGTGTTATTATGTATATTACATGTATATGTTCAAATGTATAAGAGCTGCAGCATTTAGTCAGTGTTGATTACAACACTGACTAATTACCCCCCCACCCCCACATGTTGGACCTCCAGTACTCACCTCGTCCTGGTCCAGCATCTGCTGCTTCAGCTTCTCTGCCAGCTGGCTCTGCTGGTTGATCTCCTCATCCTGTAACGTACGAAGACACACACTCACATTAGCATCGACACGGAGCACCGCAGGTCTCATGGTAGATAGACAGTGAAATCATCAAGGCCTTGGAGGAAATACAGAGAACCGTGTTGATTTTATACATTAAGAATATTAATATTTGTCCATGATCTCTCTTTGAGGGCTTGGGAACCCACTGAGCAGGTGATCACATCAAAGCTTTGACTAAGCATCTGCCCATAGATGTTTTCAGACACCTGGACATTCTCTGGACTTTCCCACATATGAAGAACACAGCAGGAGATTGTCTGAGTCAGACGTGTTCAGGACGGGAAAATACCTGGAACATTCAGGCATGAGATGGCGTCTGGGCAGAGCATTCAGGAAGCAGGACATTGCTTATAAATTCCACTGAGGAAGTCGTGTGTCTTTGTTTATAGCACGTAGACACTGACGGCGCCCTTATTGCAAAAGGCTCAAGAATCTCTTTGTTGTTCCAAGTTCTTCGTGACATTTAGATAAACTTCCAGTTTTGTATCCATCACATGTTAGAAACCTCAACAATACGCCAACTCGTTCGTTGTATATTTTCCAGACATTTTCCTGCTGTATTCTCACATGGGCTCACTCAGGCAGGAAAGGCTGGCAGGGAAAAGTTCTGGAAAATGTCTTGAGCAACTGACTCAGACATTTGGGTACAGCCCCGTCCAGAGTTCAGTCCCAGCTCATGACTCAGTGACTGGGGAACATGGGCTAAACAAAGACATCTATTTCTCACCTTATCATCCAGCTGTTTGTAAAGCTTGGCCAGCTCAGCCTCACACTTGTCCTTCTCCACGTCGGTGAGGCGGACACCGGGCACGGTGGGCGTGGAAGCCGGCTTGTCGTTGATTACGTTGTCCAGGGCCAGCACCTCAGCGTTGGCCTTCTCCTTATCAAACTGCTCCTCCACTGGCACACTCTCGCCTGGGGCGGGAGATCACAGATCATGCTCAGTATGTTTGGATGGTCTAGTGCATAAAAAGCTTAGTTTTGTGCCATCAAAGAAAATGTCCACTTTAGTACAGACTCAAGACTATTAGATGAGAATCTGTGGATGGTCAGAGATGACCTCCTCACCATTCCTCCAGCGGTTGAGCTCATTCTCCAGCCAGGTGACGGTGTTCCTCAGGGTCTTGTTCTTCTCCTTTTCCCTCTCATACTTCTGCTTCCACTGCTCGGCCGTCAGCTCAATGTTCACAATCACAGTGTTCTTGATAGTCTTTGCTCTGGATGGAGTAAAAAATTTAAGTTTACCAAGTTTGGCCTTTAATAACTTTTCTACACGATGCAAGGGACCTCAATTTAATTTCTTCAGGACAAACTAAAGAAAATACAAAAAGCAGTCAAACTCTACTAACCTTTGCCCAAACATGAGAGTGGATTTGGTTTCGCACTCATTATAGGAAGAGGGCGAGGCGCAGATAACAATGGTGGTTCGACAGTTACCGCCCAGCGAGTCCTGCAGGATACGGGTCATCTTGCTGTCTCGGTATGGGATGTAGGCCTGGCAATTACACACAAATATATACAGAAAATGAGACAAATATACTATACACACTAAATTGTACTGTGACGGGCCCTGTGATTATTCAGAAAATGGAAAGTTTGATGAAAACTTTCATTTAATATGTAAATAGTTGAGCAATAACACACTCGACCATACTAACACACATGAATATTCAGTATTATTGATACAAGTAGCTGAGCTGGAGCAGTCTGCTGTAATTCTTTAGACACCACAACCCTCAGTTGGGAGTTGGGACGTCTCTGTACAATAGCTCATTTGTTTTAGAGCATCACAAATATATCAGCAGCTGTCCGCCCCAGGTTGTTTACAGAGCCGAGGGGAAGTAGAACAAACCAATCATTGATCAAAGTGAAAAGTGTGAAATTGCTATGAAACCGCAAAAGCAAAACATTGCTCGGAGGAAAGTTTTTATCTGCTAAAGTTATTTCAGCAGCAAAGGGAGCCATAGATGGTTTAAAAAAAAACGGTACTTTCACAGTAAGATAACTGAGAAAGATTCTGGTGTTCCAGATAGACACCTCGCTCGGGGCTGTGCAGCTGATAAACAGAACAGACATCCCTTCTGTCGGCTAACTGTCAGGTCTGCCATTTTAAAATGCTATGAAAACAATCCACCTGAGGTCATAGCTGATCCAACACTTACTGAGCTGACTAAGGTAGATTATAATGCCAGAAACAGATTTGGGCTCATTATGATCTGTAGTAAAGATTAGAACCAGCGTCTGTGTTGTAGGAACCTCAATGATCTCATCAAGCAAATCACCTTTTCTTTCAGGGCAAATTGCATAAAACCAAAACCCACAGAAGCACACCACAACATATTGAACAAATTGTTGGTAAGTGTCAGTTGAGGTCGTGTCACTGACCGTTCCTTCAGCCAGAGCGGAAATGACGTTTCCCAGGGACGACAGAGACTTGTTGATGTTCTTGGCTTCATCCAGCACAGCTCCTTCTGCTCCTGTTTTACTGACCTGAAAAATCACATGAGCAGTTTACAGACATGAACTCTGGAAAATGGCGTTGGCAGATTGTCCGAGTCAGACGCGTTCACAACAACAGGAGAATGTCTGGAGCACTCAGGCGAGGGGAGATATTTGTATTCTTCTTGTTTTTTTGTTTTGTTTTTTCAGTTTTGTGTCCAACATGCGGTGAACTCTCCAGACATAATCACATAGACAACAAACTCAGTAAAATCCAGTGCAACTCAAAGATTCAGAAGAACAAAGAGTAATCTGAGCCTGGCCTATTCCGAATTACCAGCAGACAATAAAAGGGAAATGGTTCAACCACAAATGCAGATTACACTAATAGTAAAACTACTCCCGGACTAGATTGAATATGCCAAAAATGTTTAAGAGATGGTTTTACTTTGGTTTGATTCTCTGTACCTTTTCACTTCCAGCCAGATCCACCAGGTAGAGTTTGCCACTGAGCTTGTGCTCCGTCTGAGTGTTCTCCTGTTTGACATTTATCAGGAAGATACTGTGACTCCTGGAGCTGTGCTCGTTCATGTCTGCAAGAGGAGAAACACACGTGGTCAAAACGTAGTTGCCTCAAAAGTTAATACTCCAGTCTGTGGGGTTATAACAACATATTTGTGGCTAAGAATATAATGGCTTCTTACTTGTAACTGCTACATGTCTGTTAGATTTGCCTTCATCAATTGTATCCATCACCTCCTCCGGGCTACAGACAAATCTCTCAGTGCAGCCCTTAAATAAACAGTCAGAACATTAGGGTTAGATTAATGGCCTAATTAAAACAGGTTTGACCAGTAATATTAAAATGTGACAGGAGGTTAGCGCTCACCTTGACGTAGGGAACTCTGTTTTTGTCTTCATGCACTGACAAATTGGTCTTTGACACTGGAAATAAGAGGAAAATGTGTCAGAGAGACACACACACAGAATACTGTTCTCTACGGTTTTGTGGATTTCTTTTAAATAATGCACCAAAAGTTCGATACTTATAATATAAAAAAACGTAAGAAGTGAAGATTTTCTTAAGAAGTTGAAGGAGAACTTAAGATATTGTGATTACGAACGTCCTTCTGGGAGCTTGAAATATCTAATGCAGCCCTCGCTTCCTTTCCTTCAGCCAGCTTGACTGTAGATGACCCCCGGTCAACACATTTCAAATGGACTTGGACTTCAGTATAAGTCCATTTCCTATCAGGAAATAACTTCACTAAAATCCCTCCACTCTGGCCGGTTTTAAGGATTTGAAATTTAAATGTGAGGTTCATGTCCCTTGAAATAAATCTGTTATCTAAGCGGGAGGAAGCATTGTGAAGTCTTTGCATTGAATTAAGTGTAAAAATAAATGTGAGTCTTCAGCAAAATTGGAGTAATTTGTGAAACAAGATTGAGAAACTGAGTATTATGGCAACTATTAAAATCAAAATGTAAGGACTAGGTAAACATTTTCTTTTTAAACTCCCTGTAAAGATGATTTTTGAACAATTAACTGCGTTCTGGATACAGATAAGCTTTTTTTCTCAAGATTTAAAGCGGCTTGTTCTGTCACATCTATTTCTAGTGTCGTGTGCAACAGGAAGATATGAGAGCTTCAGTGATAACTCCACTGTCACAGCTACTTACCATCCAAAAGGTCCCGGATCTTGTCTAAGTAGATTTCAAAATATGAAACCTGTAAATGAAGAAACAGCCTCATTACTTGCAAATCAGACAATGTGGCTGCACCCAACCTGAACCCAAATATGATTTCATATTTGAATCCACACTCAGCTTACTTTGATATGAAACTCCAGGTTTTCATCCATGGAATAGATGTAGTTGAAAATGTCTTGAACTATCCTGGGGATGATGCCCATTCCGTCTGTGTCATGGAGGTTCCCCTGCACACCCAGGGAAAACGAATGTAATGTTGTGATGTCGCCCAACCATTTATATTCAAATGCTACTGTATATGCATTTCATTTGAAAATCAACACCAGTTCTTAGGGGTAAGCCTTACCTCCATGGTGTGTGTTTTACCAGATGACGTCTGTCCATATGCAAAGATTGTTCCATTGTATCCGTCCAGAACATCTGTAAAACACCAAATACAACATGTTGAGGAGGTATTCAATGGTTCTATTTAAGTCGAGATCTAAAGAAGACTGAGGTGATGTTGTATGTGTCTCTACGTAATAAGTCTGGGGTGTAAACACAATTATAAACACAGCGAGTCCTCACCTTTAACAATCTTCTGGGCGCAGGCGTTGTACACTTGTTCCTGTGTTGTGTTTGATCCCATCACCCTGTCGAACGCGTAGGGTTTACTCTGAAAGAAACACAGGAAGAAGAATGAGTGACAGATGCAATATCAGAACAAGACCCAGTGTTGCGTAACTTTATTAAAAATATTCTTTGACAGGTTGTGTAAACAGATTGGAGTGTATTACTTCCTCCCACAAACTGACAAACACAGACAAGTGTTTGGTATGAATGAGATGTGTCTCCTGAGAGAAATCGTGAGGCAGAGAGGAACTTGAAACTTGTGGTAAACCAGTAACGAGATTCTGTTTATTATGCGACACACATAAGACTTTCTAGGGACTACAATTAAGATTATTAAATGTTACACTTTTGAAGACCCTGTTAAAACCATGTAGTAGAAGTACATAGTCTGTTTTTCCTCCGTAACGCCCCAAACTCAATTCATCCTGTGCTATAGTTGCAGCATTCTGGTTCACCTATGAAAATCAATATCCCTGTCCTGGTATTCAGACTTCCCTCCGACAATCTCAGCATTTATAACGAACTCAACCAGACCCTGAGCTTTTATCACTTGCTAAAGAGCCAGCCTCTTCAAAGAATCAGAGTGTAGCTGGTTGAGATATCCTACGAGCTTGCCAAAACTTCAAAGCACAAGTCCAATGAAACAGCAATCAATAGCTGGACTTAAGACGGCAGCCGCAGGGTATTAAAAGTGATGTTATATGCAATTCTGAGGTTCAACTGAGATGGCAGGCAATCTTTGGAGGTTTGAAGTCGCAGCTGACTCATCTCCAGCCCGATGGGTGGGGTTCTCGCTCTGATGTTTTAGGAGTTTGGGAACGAGACAGACCCTGCGACACGCTGGGTTGCGAGAACGCACATAGTTATTGTCAGGTTCAGTGTTTACACATGTAATAGCAAGAGAATGTTGACAAGCAGCTGGTGTCACCATGGAGACGCCACTCATGGGTGTTTAGTCTCACATGTAAACACATCTGTAACTGAAGGTGAACCCACCAAATATCTCACAGTCTGACTTTGGAAGCTACAGGAACTTAAGCAGTGCGAGAATAATTTGAAGTATTACAGCTGAGACTCCTCCTTGTGTCATAATCCCCCCCCCCGACAGACGGTCACATCTACAGCTCAGTGCAACACAGACCAGCAGCATCATAAGACGTTGATAATTCACTCCAGCTCGCTACATCCCGTCAATTAACCCAGACAAAAACAAGAGCCACTATCGGGCCGGCCAGCCGCTGTCAGCAAACAATAGCCCAGGTTTAGAGGCCTCATTGTTACCGCTGCGACTGGCCTCGTTACCTACACTTCCCTCTAATGGGATTACTTGCTGAAAATATAATTACAGTGAATTGCATAGTTAGAGTATTCATAAGTGCTTCGTCATGTCCACGCCGTCCATGGCTACGTTATGATACTGCCTATGGAAAGCTTTTCCACTGTCCAAGGTTACCCTCCAGCATCCACATAAGTCGTGTTGTATGTTGCATTAAATCTAATTGGATTCGTATTACTCGGCAAAATAAGTCAGTCTTATTATATCTATCTATCTATTATTTACTTCCTGGGACACAGCTGGCCGGAAAAAGACAGGTGTCGATTGCTGCTGTGTTATTGTATGAATGCACGAGGAGCACTTTCAGTTATCTCTGTAATCCTTTTCTTCCCTTTGACCTCTCACGCACATCCACCACTAGAGTATCTAAAAGTAGCTCTGTCCTGCTGCTGCGGAGCATCCAGGGCTGTTATAGGCAAATACGAGATGTGACAGCAAAGAATGGGAGAGTGACGCGATCTCGTAGGTGCACAACTGACAGGGAGGTAACGGACGCATGAATAATTCACCTGCTGCACACACAAACTGAGCCGGTTACAACACCGATTCCACCTCATCTGGATACTGATGACATAAATCTCTGATGTTAGGAATCAGTGAATATGCTGTATGAAAAGCAGTATCACCGAGGCCTGCGACGGTAAAGCAGCAGCGTGGTCAGCTCCGACACAAGCTGAGCGATGAGGCACCAGTGCCGAGGCGTCAGTCCCATTAAGAGAGTCCACGCCCTAGATCATTTTTAAATGGATAGAAAATATAAGCAAAGTGACTCAATAATCGTGGACAAGAGCATCTGAAAAGCAAAGTACATCACCGTAATAATTACCCTCCCCACCCGGAGAGAATGCCCAGCAGCCGGCCAACTGCCTGCTCTGATTGGTCAAACAGCTGGTTACCAGGAGAGGAAACACAGGGGGATTACCCAAGAGGCCTGAGCTGCTGCTTATGGGCACTGTAAGGGTTGTACCTCTCTGAGCAGATGCACCGGCAGAGGCCACAGGGGCTCTGGGCTGCAACACTTGTGGCTCTCACAATGTGCAGTGGTATTTTGGCACCGTGACTGACTGGCATTCTGAACTGGGCAGGGCCGCATCGTGCCAGAGGGGCGCAGACGGCACGCCTGCTATCAGCTGAAGCCCTGAAGTCATTGCACCGCAAACCCATTCAAGAATTCACCACAGCAATACTAGTCTTCTTCTGTTATTCATGACAGAGCATGAATAGTCCTGTTGTATTCTCAACTCAGCACCTAAGCAAGTAGTTTGAAAAGAGGATGTGATTCATGTCCATTTGCAACTTCATTGCCCTGTAAGCTCATTTTACGGAGGTGTTTGCATGGGTGTGCAGAGTGGTGTGCAGAGTGGTGTGCAGAGTATGAGGACACCAAAGTCCACAAGGAGACGGACAGCGTCTTGTGAAGGGAAAGTAATGTTTAACCACGATTTATTTAGTTCACGTGATACACCACTGACTTCTGCACGTATAGCATGTGCGAACTTGCTTCTTTAATCACTAGTACTACGGTCATAAAGCATATGAAAAGGCCAAACCTTTTACTTTTGTACGTGATTTTCCATCCTGCTGTACCGATACGGTGCAGAGACGTGTGACGGCATGAGCCCAGGTTGTGTCAACAGGGTTTTCGAAGACATAGTGAACAGGCCTATGATGACAAGGCATGTGGAGCATGTCATTTGTCGAACTGACCTCTGAGCAAATACGTTGTGGATTCAGTAAAGACGAGGCAGAGCATTAGTGGAGGCATTTCCTTCTTTTGTCAAAGTTGAACGTGTGCCCATGTTATCATCCCCATCGAGCGCTGGAGGGTCTGTATCGTGAAATGGGGCAATTACACCTCGGGAATCAAACTTTTTCGTTTCGGTCCCAACCTAAAGTCCTGGTTAGAAGGAAGATGGATGAAGTATTCGATCACAATGTAGATGCACGTGTTGGGTTATTACCAGTTAAATGTCCCTGAAGGGCAACACCTCCTCCAACACTTACAGTCTGACATTTCCACTAATAGCATATTTACAATGTGTGATTCCTGATCTTTAATCCAAGTATTTATGTCGTTTTCAAAATGACTGAGCAGTAACTCCTCGGTCTGCTGGTGCTATAGCCAGCTGGTCAGCTAGCTAATGTTAGCTTTAATTAAGCTACAGTATTAAAACTAGCCACCTAGCCAAGGCCGGCTAATCTGTCAACTACCAGCTGGCCTAGCCTGCTAGCCAACGGTGTGCTAGCCACCTCTGAGTCAAAGCTGGCTAACTTAACACTGACTCTTCATATTTTAAAAACACATGTCACCTTACATGCGAGGAGATGAATTCACGTGATCGTGATAAAGAGGAAAAGCGTGCGGGCCGGTGGAGGCTAACGCCGGGCGACATTTTTTTTTTTTTAACCCCGTGCCTGTGTTTGTGGCTTTGTTGAATGACAGCTCGTTAGCCGTGACAGGGCAACTGCGAACTGTGACATTTTACGGTAATTTAAACTTTCTGCGTGAACACGAGGGATTAACCGCTGCTGGCGTCAGAATAATAATATATTAACATGAACGTGAGGTGAGTTCTGTGGGACTGGATGTGAGGGAGACGCCTGCAGCAGCAGCGGCGGCGGCGGCGGACGGGTCAGCCCCGTGCTAACGTTAGCTAACAAGCTAAGGTGCTAACAGCCGTAGCTGCAGGACAATCGGAAAAAGGCGACTTTCTGCCCGGGAGACATGTGCACGTGAAGCCCGGTAACAAAACCACTCACCGCGATCACCACGGTCTCGTCCCCCGGGAACTTGGGGATGTACCGGTCGCCTCTGGTCACCTCGGAGCTGTTCAGGGGCCTAAAACGACACATCACTTTGATGGTGCACTCCGCCGGGTCGGCCATCTTCCACGGTCCACGAATGGAAATTCACCGATAAGATATAAAAGTGTGTCCTGGAGCCCAGGAGCGGCCGTGCGGGGGCGAACAGGGAGGCCGGGCCCCTCTGTCCCGAGCTCAGGGTCCGGGGGAGATCGATGAGGATCCGCCGGGTGTTGAACACGGGTCGTTGTTTTCCTCTCAGGCGGTTCCTCCTCCTGTTAGGAAGCCATGACACCGGTGGATCAGCGGCTGTGGCCACCTCACCCGCCCGATGCTGAGGATCAGCATGACGTCAGCCCGGCGCTCCCCTCTCCTCCTGCTGTTACGATCCTCAACAGATATCATTATATAAATCAAACATTATCCATAAACACAAATATCAGGACAATCTGTTGTTAGAGACAAATCCTCCACATGTATAAATATCATTATATATAAACACGAATATCATAACAATGTTATGTTACAGACAAATCCTCCACATGTATAAATATCATTATATAAATCAAACATTATATATAGACACAAATATCAGGACAATCTGTTGTTAGAGACAAATCCTCCACATGTATAAATATCATTATATAAATCAAACATTATACATAAACACAAATATCAGGACAATCTGTTGTTAGAGACAAATCCTCCACATGTATAAATATCATTATATATAAACACGAATATCATAACAATGTTATGTTACAGACAAATCCTCAACATGTATAAATATCATTATATAAATCAAACATTATATATAGACACAAATATCAGGACAATCTGTTGTTATAGACTAATCCTCAACATGAACAAATATTATATAAATCAAACATTATACATAAACACAAATATCACGACAATCTGTTGTTAGAGACAAATCCTCCACATGTATAAATATCATTATATATAAACACGAATATCATAACAATGTTATGTTACAGACAAATCCTCCACATGTATAAATATCATTATATAAATCAAACATTATATATAGACACAAATATCAGGACAATCTGTTGTTAGAGACAAATCCTCAACATGAACAAATATCATTATATAAATCAAACATTATACATAATCACAAATATACCGACACTGTGTTGTTATAGACAAATCCTCAACATGTTGAAATATCATTATATAAATCAAACATTATATATAGACACAAATATCAGGACAATCTGTTGTTATAGACTAATCCTCAACATGAACAAATATCATTATATAAATCAAACATTATACATAATCACAAATATACCGACACTGTGTTGTTATAGACAAATCCTCCACATGTACAAATATCATTATATAAATAAAACATTATAGATAAACACAAATATCACGACACTGTGTTGTTAGAGACAAATCACCAGCATGTATAAATATCATTATATAAATCAAACATGTATAAACACGAATATAACAATGTGTTGTTTGAAACAAATCCTCCACATGTACAAATATCATTATATAAATCAGACATTATATATAAACACAAATATCAATGACAATGTTGTTAGAGACAAATCCTCCACATGTATAAATATCATTATATAAATCAAACATGTATAAACACGAATATAACAATGTGTTGTTAGAGACAAATCCTCCACATGTACAAATATCATTATATAAATAAAACATTATAGATAAACACAAATATCACGACACTGTGTTGTTAGAGACAAATCACCAGCATGTATAAATATCATTATATAAATCAAACATGTATAAACACGAATATAACAATGTGTTGTTTGAAACAAATCCTCCACATGTACAAATATCATTATATAAATCAAACATTATATATAAACAGAAATATCACGACACTGTGTTGTTAGAGACAAATCCTCCACATGTACAAATATCATTATATAAATCAAACATTATATATAAACAGAAATATCACGACACTGTGTCATTATAGACAAATCCTCAACATGTATTAATATCATTATATATCATATAGATAGATAGACAGGTAGATGTATCCATATATAACAAATTATAAAGCAAACATTATATATAAACAAACATATTGTCCTACAAAGACATGTTGTGTGGACAAGCTTGGTTAAGCCCATAAAAAACACATTTCCAACTCAAGATCCCATGGGATCAAATCTGCGTCACTGCATTACTGGAAAATATGAGGTAAAACACAAGAGGAGTCCAAGTTTCCATTAAATGTGCAACCGTAAAAAACGGTGTCTTTAATGTTTCACGTAATAATAAAGTGATGCAAGCGGACACAGTTTAAGACGCGACGCAGTGTGGAAGACGTGTGCTTTGTCTATGAGGCTTTACTGGGAACTTGAGGAAAATATTATCAACACTGGAGCGGTGGTTACGCCCAAATGAGGATATAAGTGTAGCCTGTGAGTCAGCTGTCTTTAAGGCTGCTCTGCTGTGGAGCTGCAGCTGTGAGACCTACATCAAAATGCATAATGTCTGACCTCACTCCACAGATGCTATAATGGTGCAAAAAGCAAACCACAAGTGGCCGAACACATTTTCTGGCCACTCCCCGAAACACAGAGGGATATCCTTTTTCAGTGCCCACGGCTCTTAGATACCAGTTCTACTGGCCCACTTGTGTGTTCAGAGGGTGTGGAACACAGACCACATTGTTTCCTGTTCAGCGTTATATGGGTCTGGTATAAAAGAAGGAAACAGAAATATGAGCTGGTTATGTTTTCACCCCTGTCAATCTGTTTGTTTGTAAGTAGTATTACGCAAAAAACTACCAAACAGATTTACACGAAAGTTGGGTGAAGGGTGCAGATCAGGGAAGAAACCATTGAATTTGGTGAGGATCCAGGAATTTCGCTTACTTTCTTTAACATTGTAAGTAATTAATGAATCTTGATGAAGACAATCAGGCACATTTAGGGATATGAGATACAAGATATGATATAGATATTTGTATGTCCATAAATGTATCTGAGCTCAATATGTAATATGGTGATAAAGTGGACAATCGGCCTCTGCGGAGGTACGTGCTCTCCGAGTGTCATTCTTGTTTCATACGGAAGCTTCTTTACACATTTTGCTTTGGAATGAGAGTCCACACTGAATCATTAACTGATGATACTGAGCTGTTTATTTCAGACCCCCAGTCCACACCCACACATAACTGAATCCTAACTGTGTATTAAAGGGCTCAGCCATTGTTTTCATTGAGTAAAGCTCCCGAGACATTAAAATAAAAGTGTAAAAGATCACATGGCACATATTATACGATGTAGTTAAGACAAACAGTTGATATAGCACAAAATAAAAAAATTGATTTAAATAAATGTATATTATTCAATTTAAATACGTTCATATAAGTGCCACTAGTATATTTGTTATATTGTAATAAAAAGTGACGCTAGTAAAAGTACTTATTGTGCAGAATGATTTCAGAATAACATGTTAGATGTCTTTTTTGTTTGATAAGTGGCTTGAGGCGCTAAAGAGAACAGCACAGAAGTGAAAACAGGTTTTCTTTCACATTTAAAATCAAATGTGCTGATGACTGCATTTGTCAAAACTTCCCATGAACATCCAACAAAAATAAATTAGAAGGGTTGTTAACGAGGTTTTGCTCACATGACTTAATTACCAGATTAAAATAGGAACGAACAGCTCCTCTGGGCATTGTAACATAAACCCAGCATCGGTCCTTCACACTGGAATTACTGGTTTTGTAATTTGTCACCTTAACCTGAGGGCAGGGTGAAGTCAAATGAAGGTTTATATTATTACATTATTTTTGCTATCAAAAGCAGCAAAGATGGAAATCTTTGCACTTTGGAATAGGAGAATTGTGCCGGGTATCGACCTTGAGTTGCACCTCTGTGCAGCATCATCCAAACCTTCAAAGTTAACATCATTTACATGAGAGGAGACATGGTGTTTATTTGCTTTTCTCTAGTACAAAAGGTATTTATGCCTCAGCACCAGCGACAGGTTGCAGGCATAATGTTTTCAGGTTGTTCGTCGGCCCCATTCTCGTGAACAGGATACCTCAAGAACACCTCGAGGGAAAGTCTTCAAATTCGGTAAGAATGTGTCTTCGACTCAAAGATAAACTGATTCAATATTGGTGGTCAAAGGTCAAAAAACTGTTTTGGGCGTCTTCAACATCATATCTCAATTTTGGGTTATTACCAGTTAAATGTCACTGAAGGGCAACACCTCCTCCAACACTTATAGTCTGACATTTCCACTAATAGATTTACAATGTGTGATTCCTGGTCTTTAATCAAAGTATATTTATCAGTTTATGTTGTTTTCTAATGACTGATGACGAATGACTGGTACTATAGCCAGCTGGTCAGCTAGCTAATGTTAGTTCTGAGTCAAAGCTGGCTAACTTAACACTGACTGTTCATATTTAAAACACGTCACCTTACATGTGAGGAGATGAATTCACGTGATCGTGATAAAGAGAAAAGCGTGCGGGCCGGTGGAGGCTAACGCCGGGCGACATTTTTTAACCCGTGCCAGTGTTTGTGGCTTTGTTGAATGACAGTCGTTAGGGTGCAGATCAGGGAAGAAACCATTGAATTTGGTGAGGATCCAGGAATTTCGCTTACTTTCTTTAACATTGTAAGTAATTAATGAATCTTGATGAAGACAATCAGGCACATTAGATGTAATATGTATAATAAGTGACAATCGCCTCTGCGGAGGTACGTGCTCTCCGAGTGTCATTCTTGTTTCATACGGAAGCTTCTTTACACATTTTGCTTTGGAATGAGAGTCCACACTGAATCATTAACTGATGATACTGAGCTGTTTATTTCAGACCCCCAGTCCACACCCACACATAATTGAATCCTAACTGTGTATTAAAGGGCTCAGCATCAATTTAAGCCTATTAGTTGACAGCTGTGACTTAGTTATTATGGTCTTGTATAGCGTGTTGATGTACTTTCATTGTTAATGCATTGGGCTGCAGGCATGGATTTGTTTTGAGGAGACAAACATGTTCATCTGCATCCTGTGTAAAGCTTGATCAGTGTTTACCAAACGGAAGAAAAAAAAAAAGCAGGAGAAGCCTTTGATAATTCAAATCATTCACTTTCCCCCCAAGAAAGTCTGAAAAGGTATTATCATTTGATAGAAAGCCTTTGTAGTCATTGTATTGTAGAAAATACAATATAATGGAGAATATTACTCCTGGTTGGTGCATTAAAGTTAAACAAAAGTTGGATTTTATATTAAAGAAAATTGAAAAAACAAACAAATACACACACTAAAGAGGCAAAATATACAAATAAAGTTCCTTGAGGTTCATTAAAAGTGAAAACAAAGCCTCTGACTCCTTGAGTCCATGAGCTCGAGCTGTCGACAGATCTACGTCCACCATGTCCAGGTACGTCACAACACTGGCACGAAAAGAGAGGGAGTTTTTGCTGCCGAAATCGTAAGTTAGTTCAAGGCCCAAATTTGACAGGTCCTTCAGAATGAATGTAACAGGCGAGCAGGGCAGCTTGATTTCAAACAGCTTGGAGAGGTTAGAGGCGATTGTCTCTCACTATCCCTCCGAACCCTGAGGCTCACTCACTCCCAGAACACATGAGAATAACTAACTGCTTTCAAGGTAGTTTCATGTAGTTAAGACAAACAGTTAATACAGCACAAAGAAAGATATAGATTTAAATATATATATTATTCAATTTAAATACGTTCATATAAGTGCCACAAGTATATTTGTTATATTGTAATAAAAAGTGACGCTAGTAAAAATACTTATTGTGCAGAATGAGTTCAGAATAACATGTTAGATGTCTTTTGTTTGTTAAGTGGCTTGAGGCGCTAAAGACAACAGCACAGAAGTGAAAACATTTAAAATCAAATGTGCTGATGACTACATTTGTCAAAACTTCCCATAAACATCAAACTAAAATAAATTAGAAGGGTTATTAACGAGGTTTTGCTTGCATGAATTCACTTAATTACCAGATTACAATAGGAACTAACAGCTCCTCTGGGCATTGTAACATAAACCCAGCATCGGTCCTTCACACTGGAATTACTGGTTTTGTAATCTGTCACTGTAACCTGAGGGCAGGGTGAAGTCAAATGAAGGGTTTTGTGCCGGGTATCGACCTTGAGTTGCACCTCTGTGCAGCATCATCCAAACCTTCAAAGTTAACATCGTTTACATGAGAGGAGACATGGTGTTTGTTTGCTTTTCTCTAGTACAAAGGTATTTATGCCTCAGCATCAGCGACAGGTTGGAGGAATAATGTTTTCAGGTTGTTCGTCGGCCCCATTCTCGTGAACAGGATACCTCAAGAAAAAAAAGTATGCATGTGACTGAAACTGCACTGATTGGTGGAGGCATACAATCGCATAAGTGGAACAGAGAAATATCATTTTTGTTTAAAAGATAATTAAGCCGGCATCTCGACATCCTGACATTAATGTTAGTATCCATGCTGCTGTTTTTGTTACTCACTTGCTACCGAAGTGTTTGTCTCTCTGGCTTGTAAAGACTCCGGTCATGTGCCATGAGAGCACGGGCAGGCAGGTCGTTAAGTGACAGACAGGTACGCCCACCAATCATTTCATTTGGTCTGAATGAAGTGATTGGTCGTGCTTCTTACAGTCCTGCGAGGACCACAGACCACTTGATTTATTGGGGGCTATCGGGACGTGAAGCGGATTCAAACAAATAAAGATTGTTAAAACGTTATCGTTAGCTCATTTGAAAGCATAATATACATTTACAGTTTTCATTTAGCTGACGCTTTTATCCAAAGCGACTTACAATAAGTGCATTCAACCATGAGGGTACAAACCCAGAACAACAAGAATCAAGAAAGTAACATTTCTTCAAAAAAGCAAAACTACAAAGTGCTATAAGTAAGTGCCATTTAAGTGCTACTAAATTGTTAGTTTAAAAATGTTATTCAAGGTATAGCGAATAGTCGGAAGATGTGTAAACTTTCTGATGTCCGGATGTCCATAGGGAGCTCATTCCACCGTTTAGGAGCCAGGACAGCAAACAGTCGTGATTTTGATGAGTGTTTAGCAGTGAGGGAGCAACAAGCCGATTGGCCGAAGCAGAGCGGAGCGAACGGGCTGGGGTGTAACGTTTGACCATGTCCTGGATGTAGACTGGACCCGATCCGTTCGCAGCACGGTACGCAAGTACTAATGTTTTGAAGCGGATGCGGGCAGCCACTGGTAACCAGTGAAGGGAGCGGAGGAGCGGAGTAGTGTGAGTGAATTTAGGTTAAAGAGCAGTCGAGCTGCTGTATTCTGAATGAGCTGCAGAGGTCGGATGGCACTAGCAGGTAGACCTGCCAGGAGGGAGTTACAATAGTCGAGGCGTGAGATGACCAGGGCCTGGACCAGAACCTGGACCAGAACCTGCACCGCCTTCTGAGTGAGAAGGGGGCGTATTCTCCTGATGTTGTACAGCATGAATCTACAGGAACGTGTTGTTACAGTAATGTTGGCAGTAAGGGAGAGTTGGCTGTCGAGTGTCACACCCAGGTTCCTAGCAGTCTGACTGGGGGTTAACACGGAGTTGTCAAAGTTAATAGTCAGGTCATGGGTGGGAGAGTCTTTCCCTGGAAGGAAAAGTAGTTCAGTCTTGTCAAGGTTAATTTTCAGGTGGTGTGCAGACATCCACTGAGATGTCAGACAGACAGGCAGAGATTCGTGCTGCTACCTGTGTTTCAGATTGGGGAAAAGAGAGGATTAGTTGGGTGTCATCAGCATAGCTATGGTAGGAAAAGCCATGTGAGTGAATGACAGAGCCGAGAGAGTTGGTGTACAGAGAGAAGAGGAGGGGACCCAGGAAGAAGGTCAGGAGCGATAGACTGGGGAATGTGAGGTGGGATGGGGTCAAGGGGGCAGGTGGCCGGGCGGAGGTTACCAAGGTAAGAACTTGATTGGGAGACAGGGGGGTGAAAGAGGAAAGTGAAGGGGATGAAGATGAAGTTGATGGAAATGTAGTTATAGAAGGAGGATTAGAAAATGAGAAGCGTATGTCATCTATCTTTTTTGTAAAGTAGTTGACAAAGTGGCTTGGTAGAAGGGAGGAGGGGGACTGGGGGGGTCAAGGAGGTTGGAAAAGATGGAGAAGAGTTTTTTGGGGTTAGAAAATGAGGATTGAATTGTAGTTTGGTAAAAAGTGCTTTTGACTGTGGAAATAGAGGCAGAGAAAGAGGAGAGAAGAGACTGATAAGTGAGCAGGTCGTCCGGGTGTTTAGATTTCCACCATTTCCTTTCTGATGCTCGCATAGTGGCTCTGTCGGCACGCACCGAGTCAGACAACCACGGAGCTGGGGAGGACTTGCGGACCAAGTCAAGAGAGGAGGACAAAGTAGAAAGGAGAATGTCTGTGGCAGAGTTAGGATGCATGAGTGAGAAGGAGTCAGTGGAAGGGAGGGCTGATAAAACAGAGGAGGCTAGAGAGGCGGGAGAGAGGGAACGAATGTTGCGATGGACAGGTCCAGAGTCTGTTGATGTGGTAGGGTTGTCAGTTTGAGATAGTGGGAGAGAGTAAGAGATAAAGAAGTGGTCAGAGACATGAAGTGGGGTTACAGGGAGGTTAGATGTTGAACAGTTTCTGGTGAAAATATAGTCAAGGTGGTTACCGGCTTTGTGAGTAGGAGGGGAAGGACTGAGTGAGAGAGCAAAAGAAGACAGTAAAAGTAATAGGTCTGATGACGTCTCTGTCTGGATGTTGAAGTCACCCAGAAGGATAAGTGGAGGCCCATTTTCTGGGAAGTTTGACAGGAGGACGTCTAATTCCTCCAAGAAATCTCCCAAAGAACCTGGTGGCCGGTAGAGAACAACAATAGTTAATTGTACCGGATGAGTAACTGTCACAGCATGGAATTCAAAAGACGTTGGGGTAAAAAGTGGAAGCGGGTAGAGAGAAAAACTCCATTTGCGGGAGATGAGTAAACCTGAACCACCAGCCCTACCAGTGGGTCTGGGTGTGTGGGTGAAAGAGAAGGCAGAGGCGAGAGCAGCTGGGGTGGCTGTGCTGTCCGGTGTGATCCAAGTCTCAGTGAGAGCAAGGAAGTCAAGCGGTTGCTGGGTAGCAAAGCCAGAGATGAAGTCTGTCTTGCGGGTAGCTGACTAGCAGTTCCATAGGCCCCCTGTGACAAGATGTTGGGTATGTGTGGAACGGGTGGGATAGATAAGAGAGGAAAGGTTACGGTATTGGTGTGAACGAGTGCAAAGCCTATAGTATCTACGAGTAGTAATGCGCACGGAAAGTATACACATATTCAAATAAAAACAGCAGCTTTATACTCAGCCTCCCCCGAAGACTTCGCACGATGAGTCTTCACAGACGCTGAAGCTGACGCGTCAAACAATTCCTGCTTTTTAAACCAGAGTTGATGATGGTTGGCTACAGCTGTGCTGACCACACCCCCTGCTCAGGAGTCAATCAGGCACCAGGTGGTAATGGCCCAGCAATAGAAACTCAGCAGAGTTCAACACTAGAGAAACTTGTCACTTTAATCAGTGATCAGGTGAGTTTCCCAAAATCTCCTAATTTGCCAAAAACTGATTATGGACAAAGTCTATTTACCTCAAAAGGTAGAACGTAAAATAGAACTTAGTCCTTAACAGAATTGGAATAAAAATCTCCAGTTTCAATCCAGCAGAGAGTTGATGGGCTGGTCTCTACACTCAGAGATGCATTGATTCATCTTTAGATTTAGTGAGTTGAACGACTGGTTTGTTCTCCTGAAAAGAATGTTGGTATGTTCACAAACTGTCAATTAGGGAAAGTGAGACTTGCAAAAACTCAGAACAGCAGTTGGTCCCTGACGCCAGCATCGAGCTGCTCGACTGAGAGATGAACAGAGAAAAAAGGAAACGAGAGAATCCGAGCGCCGATGGAGACAGAGGACAGTGGGCCAGTAAAGCTGAATATATTCTGGTCGTGGCTGGAAATGTGGTCGGTTTGGGCAACGTCTGGAGATTTCCGTACCTCTGCTACAAGAACGGTGGAGGTGAATAACTGCGCGATGCAACCAGGATTTTTGTTGTTGTTGTTGTTGATGAGAGTTGAGTGAGTTCCACGACCACATGTCTGTGTTTTGACTGCAGGCGCCTTCCTGGTGCCGTACTGCCTGTTAGCTGTGGTGTGTGGGATACCTCTGTTTCTACTGGAGACTGCGATGGGTCAGTACACGCAGGAGGGATTCATCACCTGCTGGGGGAAACTGTGTCCACTGGCCCAAGGTGAGTTTACATCAAATGCAAAAACGGCATTAAACCGTCAATAAAGCAAAATTTGCATCACGTGTTTGATTTTTATTCCAGGGATTGGATATGGATATTTCATGATGAAGCTTTATGACTTCAGCTACGTTCTAGTCCAAGTCTGGGCTATTTTCTACCTGGTGTTCTCGTTCAGATCTCAGCTCCCGTGGGCCAACTGTGACAACCACTGGAACACAGGTTCATCCAGACTTCATTCTTACCAGAAACCTTTGTCATTTGTGTAATACATAATGTAGAGGGAAGTTGGGTAATCTGGGACATCGGGTATTGTGATACACCCACATTTACGATGCCAGCTGTGGGTTGGAATTCAGGCTTTTAGCCAAGCGGCCTCTTGATCTTTTCAAAACAGAGGTAGGAGCAGGGGGTGGAGCCTAACAGAGAGCTCGAGGACACCTACACCTGCGTACTGGACGTCTGCCAGCTGTCAATCACACAGTATCCCCCACCAATGCATACAGAGCTTTATTTTATACAAGTTGGTTTGTTGGTTTGTAAACAAAATTACAAAAAAACCACTGGACCGATTAAAACCAAACTTGATGTTTGATGTGGACGAGGTCAGGGAAGAACCCGTTGAAGTTTGTTGTGGATCCAGATAAAGGGGAAAGATAAGATATTAAGGACGTGTGTGCAACTTGGTGCAGCTTGATTGAATTTACGGGGACTATGTGCTCTGCTGAGTCCCATTCTAGTTTTATCAGAATTTGCTTTTTTTTTTTTAAATTGGTGATATACATCTTGAATATGAGATTTAGGATTAAGATTTAGGTTTTTTACCAGATTATCTAACATGTTGATTTAACGTGTTAGAAGATATCACAGTCATTTGTCCCAGATTACCTGAATTCACCCGTGGAGATGACCACCATCATTGTTATAACATATTTCATGACAGAAGTTCCTCTCTCATTTACCGTGATGAAATCCTTCTTTGTTCCCAGCTAACTGTGTCGGTCTTGAGTTTTCCAATTCATCGAATGTGACGGGAAATCTGCACAACACCACCTCTTCTGCGACTGAGTTCTGGGAGTGAGTCTCTTATCGATCACTAATCACTTCTTCACTTTTCATGCTCTGACAATGACTCTCTGCTATTTTAAAGTTAGATGGTTTGATTTACCCCAAGGTCATAATCAAATATTTGGAAATTGATCACTGTTTAATGACGTATACATTTAAATACCTATGTATGTATAATATAAAAATCATGTTTGAGATGAACATGTTTAAATGAAGATGGTTTTGCGAATATGAGTAAATATATTAGAGAAAAATCGTTAATATGAGATCAATAATTATCACGATTGATGTCAAATCATTATTTCTTTCAATTTTACAGATGTACTCTTTTCTCTTTAAGGGCAGAGAAAGAGAAACACTTTCAAATCTGAGGTAGAACACTGAAACTAATGATGTGTTATCCCTCCTCACCATGCTTACACAAGGTCTCAGCAATATACCAACATATACTGAACTTTTGTTGTATTGCTAATTATAAAAATGATTTAGTGATAATTATTGTTGTTATTTTATCACCCAGCCTTACATGTTACCGTCAGCTAAAGCTCTCGGCTGTACTCTTGCTGTTGGTGATTTTTTTCTTTGACATTTTTGGATTCATTGGTAACTGGACAGTTGAGAGAACCATGTTCTTGGATGGGACTGAGCCCAATGAGGACTTATATTATTGTTTTGATTGAATTTTCAAAAAGTCCTCTTTACTGGCTCTGAAACGAGCGGTAATGACTGAGGATGTGTGTCAAATCGTTTTGAAAGACGTTTCTATTCATGTTTTGTTTTCTAGAAAAATTTTAAAAAATCAATCACATTTACATGATACTAGTATTTTGTATTTTTCACCAACTCCCCTTCTGGTCAGACGGCGGGTGTTGGGCATGTCTGGAGGGATCGAGGAGCTGGGCAGCGTCAGGTGGGAGCTGGCTCTGTGTCTTCTCGTCAGCTGGGTGTTCTGCTACTTCAGTATCTGGAAAGGCGTCAGATCCTCCGGGAAGGTCAGTGGGAATATTTTTGAGATATTTTAAAACCGAAAGAATGATTCAAGACGATGTTCAAAATGTCCGTCTCTGTTCAGGTTGCATACTTCACAGCTACGTTCCCCTACTTGATGCTCTTCATACTGCTCATCAGAGGCCTGACTCTCCCTGGAGCTTGGGATGGGATCTACTATTACCTGTATCCAGATGTGAAGAAGCTGGCTAACCTTGAGGTGACCACGTTGATATGATGCTAACTTTGGAACGACTGGGGTTTTATTAAATTAATTGTTTTGACTTTCTTTCATCCATACATGTGTTGTGATTGTACAAACAGTCGAGTTACAGAAGTGTGTTTTTGCAGGTGTGGCTAGAGGCAGGATCTCAGATATTCTTCTCCTACAGCCTGACGATGGGGACTCTCAATGTCCTGGGCAGCTACTGTAACTACAACAACAACTGTTACAAGTAAGTCAGACATCACATGCACTTTCTCCTGTAGTGAGGTTACAAGTAGGTTTTGCCCTCGTGCATATTCTTCTATCGTGTTTGTCTGAGCAACAACAACAGACATGGCCTCTTGTGTGTTTGACCCCTACAGGGATTGTTTTTGGCTGTGTCTGCTGAACAGTGTGACCAGTTTTGTTTCTGGATTCGTCGTCTTCTCTGTTCTTGGGTTCATGGCTCAAAAACAGGGCGTGAGCGTCGACAAAGTGGCCGAATCAGGTAACTCAGCTTTTACAGCGCTTTCAAAACTGCCTCGTTTGGTCCAGACCTTTTGGAATTTTCAGTTTGGTCCAAACCAAAATAACTGGTGTGGAACCGACGAGCCACAACTCAGTCCGACTAAGAGGTGGTCTCAGTACGTTCAGACTTTCTGACCAATCTCAGGAAGTTGAGACGGCATCAAACATTAGAAGAAGAAAAAGAAGAGGAAGCAGCTGCAGTCTTCAGCTCCGACGATATGTTTGAACCACAAGGACGTTCATGTGGTGCATTTGAACTAGTGTTAGTACTGTGCCTGAAGGTGCTGATGCCGGTAGTAATACCATTGATTTTCAGTGGCAACATAATTAACAAAACGAAAAGATTCATTCATTTTCTCCATTTAAACAGAAAGACTGCTACTCCCTAAAAGTCCACGTTTACCCAAACAGAAAGTATCGACTCTCTCCTCATTTCCTTCTGAACCACAGGTCCAGGTTTGGCCTTCATCGCCTACCCACAAGCAACAGCTATGATGCCTTTGCCACAGCTGTGGACTGTCTGCTTCTTCCTGATGCTCATCCTGTTGACTGTCGACACACATGTGAGATTTGCTGCACTCCCCATGAATTAGTTGAAAGTCAGACACAGAAATCCCAGCGTGAGCTCGTTTCATTCTCTCCCCACAGTTCGTGACGGTGGAGAGCGTCATCACCTCGGTGAGCGACCTGTTTCCGAAGCTGTTTCACGCTCGAGGGAGACACGAGGTCTTTGTCCTCGTCATCTGTTTGTCCTTCTTCCTCCTACATCTGACCCTCGTCACTGAGGTAAAGAAGATATTGACGTAAAAAGATGGCTTCACTTTAAAACGTATTGTTTTATAAATGCTTCTCCAACATTACGTCTATTCAGTTGTCTTTGTTCCACAGGGAGGCATTTACGTATTCCAGCTGATTGATTATTACGGTTGCACCAGAGCCTGTCAGGACTTCATGGCTGTAGCCGAGTGCCTGGCTATTGCCTGGATATTTGGTGAGAAAAGACACTTCTAAATTAACTTAATTATGAGTTTCTACCTCCACCCAGGAGGTCATGTGTTTTTACCCTTGTTTGTTTGTTCGTCAGCAGGATTACGAAAAAACTGCTGATGATCTTGATTTAATCAAATATTTAGTGTGTGTGAAAATGACCTAAATGAACGATGTGAACTTCCCTCAGGTGCTGACCGCTTCAATGACGCCATCAAGGACATGACGGGACAGAGGCCGTTCATCTTCTTCAAGCTGTGCTGGAAATACATCGTTCCTCTGCTGTCACTGGTGAGTCAGAAATGAAGTCTCTCCTCGCTGGCTGCTGGGGATTTCTTTAGCAGTTTCACTTTGCTCAGAGAATTTGAATTTGTCTTCCAGTATCTCTGCAGAAAAGCTTAATTTGCTTGATTTGCATGCAAATTTTATATATTTGTACATTTCAGTTTAATCACAATACATGTATTCAGCTCTGTTATTATTGTTTCATGTACAGCACGTCCCTGTTCTTCACAGATTTCCTTCATCCTGTACATGGTCGATTACGAACAACTGAAGGTTAACGACAGCTACACCTACCCTGACTGGGCGTACTCCCTGGGATGGGCCATGACCCTGTCCTCTGTTGTCATGGTGCCTCTGTGGGCAGCTGGACTGATGTGTGTCACACCTGGAAGCTTCACACAGGTGAGAGTCACAGGGGAGCTTTGGTTCATATATCACAGGAGAAAACTAGACGCCAGAGCCGAAGGAAAGAAGAACTAACCGACAATTATCTAGAAACCTCAACAAAGGGCTGAAAGTTGTGGACAGTGACTGAGAAACTTCACCAAACTCATCCATAAATCTAATTATGCTACGACTTGTTGATTTAAAATTACTTGGGTCGCCAAAAAGTGAAGCAGGTGTCAGAGGGGACTTGGGTCCATGCACACGCTCAGATCTTCTCAGATGTTCTGTGGTTAACAGTCTTCTGGAAACTCATCACCTTTTTTGTTTTGTTCCCAGCGTTTGTCGGTGCTCTGTCGTCCGGCTGAACATCCAACCCACCAGACTGAAGGTGGAAAACTGAGTGAGGACGAGGTGACTGTTGAACTGAGGTCATCTGCTGCGAAAACTTAATAAAAGCTGCACGTGTCAGCTGAACACTGATGGAACACTAAGATTTTATTGTTTTTAGTTTTCTGCCTTTTTAAAAAAAGGCAATGCTCTGAGGACTGGTTATGAAGATTTCCTTGTTTTTATAGGAGGAAGTAATTTGTTAAATTAAATTCTATAATTAGAATGTCACCCAGTAGAGCGCAAACCTGTCAAGGCCCCGATTTGAAACCAGTTAAATTCACTAGATCTGGATTTTTTTATTTGGATCTGCACCAAATTAAACTCACTTACGAACTGATACAGATAAGATGGATTTCTTTCATCAAGATCCACAAATTATTCTCGAAAACGTTGAAACACGTCTCCTCTAACGTTAGAGGAAGTGAAAAAATATTCCTGGATCCGCCGCTGATCCAGATCTGCACCTTGACCCATAATCACACCCTTCCACCAGGTCTCATGGAAATCTGCCCAGTGGCTTTTACATAATCCTGCTATTAAACAAACAGACGACTCAACTCTATGTAACTCAACATTACAGTCTGCAGAACGTAGTTTGACAATTAAATCTCTCCTTGAACCAAACTTCTTATATTTAAGAAATTGTTGCGTTTATTTTGAGACAGGACGTGTGTTTAGTTTCCGTCAATATTTATTAAGTCGGCCTCATATTCACATTTTAAACTGATCATGGTACAATTTAAAAAAAACTTAAACGTTTGTCATCCTGAACTGGACACGTCCACGTAATGTGTTTCAGTTGAGATCCTGAGTCTGTGCTCGTTGTGTCTTTGTTTCTGACTCCGTCTCCTCTCATTTCTTTTGGAAAAATCCCATAATGGAGGCTTGTTTAGATCCTTTGTTTGCGTTCGCGGACGTTTTCTTCTGACTTTTCTTCTGGTCCTCTCTGTTGCTCGCTGGGAGCTTTGCTGGGAAGGGATTCTTCGCAGGTTGTCTGGTGGCCTGAAAGTCGTCCTCGGCCTCAGAGTACGACTCGCTCTCGTAGCCTTTCTCCGTCACTGGGGAGGAAATAAAACAAAACCAGATTTAATAAACAAGACAAATCAACCTACAGTAAAAGTGCAGGCGAGTGAGGTACTGTGTCTTTTTTGTTTTAAAAAGGTAAATTATGTCATGTGTTGTTCTGACTGTTAAACCGTAGGAAAAACAAATGTAATATTGGACTTGATTGGTTTTATTATACTTTATATTAAAAAGGTGTTTGCTGTATTTTGTTGAATCCAACTCATACACTTATTTATGCATAATGTGCCTTTTAAAAGCAACTAAATACACCAGGTGTCAAACGAATTAAAGTTGAAAAACATACTTACATTATTAAATTACAATTAATGGACTATTTTGTTAATAAAGTAATTGTTTAATTAATCATCTATTTTCCTTAATTTGAATATTTGTTTCATTTGAAGAATCTATAACAGTAATCTGAAAACTGATTAATCACCTCACTGAGATGATCTTTCTGAACTGTGTTTACTAAAACCCATAGTTATAAGATAATAACGTTGTAAAGACAAATATAAAATTCTTTAAATGTTTTGCTTGTTCTTCAACAAATTTAATCAAATTTTAAGACATTAAGAAGTTTATAAATAATAAATAATAGTCAAACTTAATTTCACTGTGACTTTCTTAGAATAAACAGTAGCATGAACACATGAATGGATTGGTGTCGTACCCATGCATCCTTCATCGTCCAGGAAGGTTTGAGATTTCAGGACTCGTCTCCTCTTCCTTATTTTCATTCCAGGGAGACTCGGCTTTAGAATAAACATGAAAACATGAACATTAATAATTAATAATTAATTAACCATCCAGTGATAAATACAGAGAAAAGACGATTAGTGGAAAACATGGACTTGATAAACCGTCTTAAACTCTTACACGTGAATGTGAAACAGCCTCGACCTCCTGTTTAGGACGTGGTGACGGTTCTTTGGTTTCCATCGGCTGTGGAGAATCTGGAATGACTGGACACGACAATAAAAGATTAGTTTCCTAAAAATTAAACTTGTTTCTTTTTCAAGATCTTGAATAATCTGGCTGTACAATTTAAATAAACCCATCAGTTTTCCTGTCAGGACCATTTTTGACTTGAATTGTTCAATGATGTTTTTTAAAATAAAAAATGACTGAATAGAAATAAGAACGAGGTGAAGGTTAAGATCTCACCGTCTTCATCGCTGCTGTCTGGTTCAGGTTTTTTAATCCTTCGCCTCTTTTTCTTCTCCATTTTTTCCTCCTCGCTGTCAGAATCCTCCATTCGCTTGGTTTTGCTTTAAAATAAAGTAAAAGCCATTTTTGACCATGAAGAACAAATACTTTGCACATCTCTACATTTCTACATGAAAGACGTCTCTTAACAACGTTTCTTCTTGATTATTTCTATTCATATTTCCACAGATTTACCTCATGATAATAAAAACAAACACAAACCTCCTGGAGTCTTTCTTCACGTCTTTCTTCACGTCTTTCTTCACGTCCTTCGGCGGCGACGGTGCAGCAGCTTTTGGTTTTTCTTCAGGTTGTGAACTCTGATGTCGCAGCTCGGCTCCGCAGGTCGACGGAGCTGCTGCTGCTTCTTCCTCCTTCACAGCTTTGTCTGGTTTCTCTGAAGAAAACAAAGACATCGAATTAATGTCCTGTGAAACCTGAACCTCCATTAGGACTTGGGATTTATTTTTTATTAGAATAACTTCAGCTCTGTTGCACAGACAACTAGAAATAAAGTAAATGAAATGTGGAGTAAAAAAATCCCTGAGACTATATGTGTGTACATCAATGTGAATATTACTCACTTGCCGTCTGATTCCCGAAGAAGTTTGACATTGGATTAACTTTTGCAGCTGGTTTGCTTTTAGAGGCGACAACCTAAAATTTAAAACACAATTATAAACCTCGATTTAAATCCTTCTCCTCCTCTGGTTGATTAGTTTTTGGAGAGAGAAATTGATTTACACCGAAGGAAACAAAGCCAATACCGCAGGAGCCTCTTCTTTCTGTTCCGACTTCACCTCTTTGTCCTGGTTCTTGGTCGTGGTTTTATTTGCAAACATTCCCATGATGCCCTTTGGCGGTTTGGTGGAGGGTTTTGAAGCCAGACCAACCTCTCCGTTCACGCCGGGTCTTTTTGCCACCGGCTCTGGCGAGGGAGCGCGTTGTATTTCTCTGGTCTGCTCCAGAGAAGACGTGGGCCCTGCACTGCTGCAGTGGATCGCACTGTATCTGCAAATCAAGAGAGAGGAAAGAGTCAACTACACATCGGCACCAATCCTAAATGAGCTGGGCCACTTGGGCCACTTGTGCCACTTGTGCCTGGTGAATTGCAAGGTAAATGTTTTAAAAACCAAGTCTATCCCCATGGAAACAATGTGATGAACGTACTTGCTGCAGTTCTCGAAGTTGTCCTTCACAGCATCGTAGTCCACACTGTACAGGGGGCCGCTGTCCTTCAGTAGAGCTTTCTGGACACTGTAGACATGGACACTGACGATCAGGCTCATCTTGGCTTTAACGTCTGTAGAAAAACAACAACAACAAGTTAGACACTTACCAACCCCTGAATAACCATAATGGAAACAGATATCCTGACTCATGCTCTCATGGTCTAAGTGCACAAGAGCGCGGTGTTAAATCATAGTTACTCATCATACGTTTGCTGGAAATAGTCTCATTCTACTTTTCCCGCATCAGGACTAAAAGCAGAAGAGTAACTACTAAACACCGCTGCAGGAAACAATCTCTACACACCTTCCAGTTTGTCCTCTCTGACAACGGACACCTTGTGGCTCTGAAAAAACAAACACAGCATCAATAGAAATCGATCAACACAGGTTTCTCATTTCCCGTAAAGATGAAAACAACGCGACTCACTGCTTGTCCGTTGTCCACGAACTTCCCCGACACAAGATACGTGGCGTGGAGCTGAGCTGAACTCTCCTTCCTCTTGTGGTCCAGGTAGTGGAAGAGCATTCTGAAGACAAAGCACAAGTTGGAGTCATTTTTATCACTCGTCACATTCGGAATGACTCGAGGTCCCGTGGGTTAGGGTTCTTCTTCTTGTGTTCTTCGTGGTGCTGATATTACACTGTAATTATTATAGTTAAGAAAATCTCAAACACTGCAAAGTTTGGCAGGTTATTTTCTATAAGGAACAAACATAAATACATCATAGTACCAGTATAAGATGAAGGGATACTGAGACAGTTACTCAGTTTTACAGATTAAAAGCAAAAACACAAACTGATATATTAAAAATACATATAAATCCTAATCATCATATTTAGTTGCATATCAGAGGATGAGGAGGGACACTCACTGTTTTGCTGTGTTGACGTGGACTCCAAGTGTCAGACTGAGCCACTTATAGGTCACCTGGGGAACACAGAACAGTCTGTTGAGCACATTATTAGGGACAGCAGGAGGACACACAAAGAGGTGAGGGGAACTTTAGGGTTGAATATGTGACAGAGCAGTTTTTCTCCTGGTCAAACAGGGACGATGTGAGCCGAGTGTCGAACCTGAAACTAACCTCTTCGTGGTGAAAGATTTCACATTAGTGGTCAAATAATGTTCAAAATACAGGTGGATAATAAACTTAGGATTTATCACAATAACCTGTGCTGTACAGTTTGTCCTGAACCAACCGATCTGACATGTTAAACACATTTATCGAGATGATTCTAGAGCCGAATTGTTCAAAACACACGTACGAATGGTATAAAGTTTGATTTTAAACCGTGCTCGCACATAAATTGGCCTAAAAAGACACGCAAACGTTAAACCGGGAGTTTAGTGAACGGAAATCCACAGCAGCCCACACGCCGGGGGACGTCAGGTCGCGTCGGCTCCTGCTCGGCCCGCGTCCGCACGACGGGAGAAGAAGAATTCACTTACGATCTTGTTGTGGTCGTTGACGTATTCGTCGATATTGTCTAAATACAGCTCGTCCATCTTTCCACCGCTGACTGGGAAAAGTGTTCCCTGCACCGGTTTCACTGCGCGGGAAGTCTGTTTACTTCCGGTTAAATGTCACATGACTGCTCCCCTGTTTCCGGTGGTGGAAAGCCTCGCTCCCTCTACAGGTCACCACGGGGAACAGCAGTTTGTTTGAATACCTGGTGACACTCATTTATTATCAATAGTAATATTAGTTATAATGTCCAGTGTTGAAATGCAACAAAATATATTCATTTCATTTATAAATTTCAACATATCAGTGTTTTCTTTATGAAATCTGCTATACAAATAAAGTTTGATTGATTGATTGATTGATTGATTGATTGATTGATTGATTGATCGATAATACATTTTTGAAGCACATTTCATAATTTCATTGTTACTTTATGTTTATTGTCTCTGAGCTGTGAAAATACCTGTCAAATACAAACTGGCTCTTTTTAATCAAAACTACCGACTGTGAGTCAATCCACAGGAAACAAAGATTATTTAATGGTTTGAGGATAATTATCATTATTTTAAATAGAGAAACTAACTGGCCAGGAAATGGGAATATGCGGTTCCCCCGGCAGCAGCTCAGTTATAAATGGAGAGGCTCCTCTAACAGTAGCAATTATTACTGCAGCAAAACCAAGTCTATATGAATTTAAACATTTTAATGAGCTGTTGTGGGAGAGATGTTCTGGAAGGACAATGCTGATGCATTAAAGCGTCAGTGGCCTCATCGTCAACTGTAGGTTTTTCCACACAAATCACCGGTCAACACGAGGCCGACTTCCTCCCAGAGTCTCGTCCCCGTTTGTCTGCATCAGCTGAAGCTCATTACAACTGGAAATGAGACGAGTGGACGTGTTCGCACATCACGAGTCAGTGAGGGAGAATCTGGGGTTTGGAAATAAGCGTTAGGTGATGGAGCAGAATGAAAGCAGCTGCCCTTTCAACCACAACCTGTCGTTAATCGCTTAGAGGTGAATTCACACCGTCCGCCTCGGGGGGGCTCTAGGTGCAATTTGTGGCTAAAGCAATAATGGAAAATCAAAGCTCATCTGTTCTGAGCATTGATGGGTCAGAGTTGCGGATTTAACATCAGCACCCTGGAAAAAGGAAAAGAGGACAAACGGTGTTGGTATCGTTCTATAAACCAGAATGAGAAGATCATTGTGTCACGTTGGGATGTGTCTGAAGGTCAGCCCCCACCTCTCTTAGCTCTCACCCACAACCCTTAAAACACCTGGATATGGATGGATAACTTCTCTTTTAACATTAGGGAACTTTTTCAGTCTTCAACTTGTGTAATTATTTCAATCCAAAAGCCACGAATGTAACCAGAGTCACAAGTGAGCGAACTGGACGTCATTCACCTGCCAGGTGTTCTTTTCATTTTTAAACATCGTCCCTGTGTCGCATGTTTCCACCGTTTGTTCCAGTGAATCACAAAGAAAACTAGTCAACTTCTAATAGTTTTACTGACTGTGCTTTCCAGATCTGGCAACATGATCCATCACCCCCCCGATTTAAAATCTTACAACCTCGTTTAAGAAGCTGCAGACAAACACCGTGCAACCATTTGCTCCTTTTGCAAATTAAAACCAAAATCCCATTGAAGCAAAGCCCAAAGTAAAAATGTTTCAATGTGGACACTTCAAGCAAAAGTATTTCTCCCAGAAATGAATCTGATTTGATGTCTGATCCGGGTTGAACCTTGATAATAAGTTCTTTTATCGCTCATATCATAAGAGGGCAAATGCAAAGTATTTGGAAAAGAGAAAAACAGTTTCTTTTCTTCTGATATGTAAATATCTTTTCATGTCTTCCCCGCTGTTCCCTGGCCTCTGATATCACAGTTTGATTCCCCTGCTGCGCCAGATCCACACAGAGATATGTGCTTTTAGGGAAATGCATAAGGAACGTGTCAGATATCTCTCTGCAGATGCGTTTCAGGGACCTCAGCTCTCCGCCAGGCTTCAGGATTGCCTCTGCTGAAAACTCTGATTAGTTTTTAAGATTTCAAAAGCTCCAAATGCCAGCTGCTCCGAGGGGCAGTTATCTGCTTAGAGCCAGAGCTGCCGACCTCCTCAGCCGTGTGGCGGCAGGCCCGCCGCCCATCACGGCACTCAGGGAACCGGACATGTGTGAAATAACATAAAGATCAGATACAGAACCACAGCAGACGAGTGACGTGCGGCGCAGCCTCCTGCAGACGCTCAGACTCTTTCTCATGTCAGCGACCACACGTTGACATGTCTCAGACCACAGACCAGCACAGCTGATGAGATTCTTTCCTTCTGGTAAACACAAGTGGAGAGGATAGTTGTCATCGGATACGACTTTAGATCTGAATTGGAATCGTCTTCTCTGCAGGTTGTGAGACACAGTAACAGATTCAAGTCTCCTTCAATACAGCAGGGTGTTCATTTTGTAAATTATGATCCTATTTAGAGTTAAATTGTCAAAAAAGCACAATATGAGTGTAGTTTCCATTAGATTGACAGCTCTCAGTCAGGCTCCACCCCCTGCTCCTCCAAATATGGTTACTTTTGGTTTCAACAAAGACAAGATGGCCCTGAACACGATTTAGAGGCTTCAATACAACAAATAACAAACCAGTGGGTGATGTCACGCTGGGTCGACACCTGGGACCAGTTAGTTTACAACATAGGAAGAAAGCTCCGGTTATACAGAGAATACATTTCTCTGTAACACGTGAATAAAGTTGTTTGCATCTAAAATCATGTCCCTGTCATCAACGACCTTAGTGATGATCATTCCAGTAAACTCTGGTCTCTCCCAGTCTGATCCAGTGACCTTGCAACCATCAGCCTCATTTTCAAACCACTTGTCTTCCTCCAATCTGAATAATAATCAACCAGCCCGGATGTCACAGACTCCCCCAACTCTTCATATGATGAGAAAATTCTTCTATTAGCATTGAAATTACACGGTAGCTTTCACCGCCGCCTGTTTCCGTCCTCCACGGAGAGGCTGCGGCGGCCGCGCCCCAGGCCCAGTGTCAGGCTCTGTCAGGGGGGACAGTCATTAGCCGCTTCCCCCCTGAGGAGCTTTTCTCCCTCAGCATCCGTTCCACTTCAGCCTCAGCCCTTTGTGGCTCCCGCTGATAAGGCTGAGCTAATATCTACTGAGTCTGTGGCTGCACGGGAGATGATAAACACAGGCTGAGCTGCCGGCCACTCCATCAGCACAATAGCAGCTGGATTCTCTCCCCCCAGGCTGTTATGTACAATAGAGGCGAGTGTATGCACGGCCTGAAAACCTGCAGGCGCCTGAAACAAAACACGAGACAGTGAAAAGGTGACAGATTGACTTCCTGGTCCCAATGGCTGTGGCATAAATACAATGTGATGGTTTGAAACCCGGCTGCAGCCACAGTCCAGACGAAAAAAACGTCCTCGGCAAAGATAATAAACCTGTGTGTTCAGATTACTCATCATCCTGAACAACAGGAGCTGAAAATCAAATAGCCACAAAAATACCTGCAGTGTTGAATCTGTCACCGATCACAGAATGAAGCTTAGATTATAAATCAAGCGACAGGTTTCTGCTTCTTGATTTCTCAGACGTGAAATACATCCGTCCTGCACATGAAGAAACACTTATTATATTATTTATTATTTCTGGAAACTAAAAGTGTCAGCGAGGACGAACAAATCCGAGAAATCAGTCGGGGAAGTTTTGGGAATTAAAACCTGAAGCGTTGAGAAATATTTAAGATTCCTGCAGCGAATCTTCTCGTCTCTCATGTTTTATTTCCGTGGCTTCACACGGATCCAGAGTCGTAACAGGTAGAAAAACATGCTGACGAAACATGGAGCAGAATCAGATGCAGGGATTTATGAGAAAATAAGCGTCCTCCTGTTATCACGCTCATCGGCCTGGAAACTGCTCCACTTATGTGTGTTATTCATACATTCAAACAAACAGCCCATAAGCATTTTAACAACAACGTTTACCAAGAAGATTGAATTTTGTGGAGTTTTTTCCAAATAGCGGATCCACTTTCAGAATAAGAATAATTTCAAATGTGCTCAGACTCACACCCACATTTTCATTTTAGCACCAAACTACTACATGACGGATTTAAAAACCACTGAGGCATAAGGCTGGAGATTTGTCTTTGTATTTAAAACTGAATCGCTGATGATTTCTCTTTTCTTACAAAGAGCGGATGCGTTTATTTTAAATCTTGTGTTTTCCAATGAGTATTATAAACAATGTGCTGCCAATATACATTTTAAATGTTGTTAAGCTCCTGTTTATTTCTTTCGATATCAAGTTTCCCTCTCTCTCCTCTGCGCTCAC